>NC_048272.1:40346628-40588438 GCF_009762535.1 Notolabrus celidotus | reverse complement strand
CAGACAGGTGCTACCTTCCCAGGTGTGAAAATCCACCAAAAGGTGGTTAAAAGTCGCCTTTTTGAGATATTTTCAAGGAAATTTCAGAAATCCTTTGAGCTATGAGGCTGAGCTGGCTGTATGTTCATCATGGGTGCATGTACAAGGTCTGTGGTGATTTTGGAGTCACTGGTGGCAACGAGGGCCGCGTGGCGTACGAAAAGGCACGATTTCCACACTTTACCGAAAAAGGCGAGGAGGCCTGAGGACACCTTTTCTTGAATAAATCCTAGATGCTTTAAGATAGAGGGCTGAGCTTGCACAGTATTCACAAGGACCATAGGTGCAATGTGTGGTGTGTTTTTCAGACAGGTGCTACTTCCTAAGTGTCAAAGGTCACTGAAAAAATGGTAAAAACTCACCTTTTTCTGTGTTTTTCATCAACATTTCAGAAATGCTTTGAACTACAAGGCTGAGCTGACTGTATGTTCATCATGACCATGTCTACAAGGTTTGTGGTAATTTTGGGGTCACTGGTGACAACCAGGGCTGCGTGGCGTACAAAAAGGTGACTTTGTGAAAAAGGCGATTAGGCCAGAGGACACATTTTGCTTAATAAATCCCACAGGCTTTAAGTTAGAGGGCTGAGCTCGTACAGTATTCACTAGGACCATAGTTAGAATGCATGTTGTGATTTTCAGACAGATGCTACCTTCCCAGGTGTGAAAATCCACCAAAAGGTGGTTAAAAGTCGCCTTTTTGAGATATTTTCAAGGAAATTTCAGAAATCCTTTGAGCTAGGAGGCTGAGCTGGCTGTATGTTCATCATGGGTGCAAGTACAAGGTTTGTGGTGATTTTGGGGTCACTGGTGGCAACGAGGTCCGCGTGGCGTACGAAAAGGCACAATTTCCAAACTTTACCGAAAAAGGCGAGGAGGCCTGAGGACACCTTTTCTTGAATAAATCCTAGATGCTTTAAGATAGAGGGCTGAGCTTGCACAGTATTCACAGGGACCATAGATGCAATGTGTGGTGTGATTTACAGACAGATGCTACCTTCCTAAGTGTCAAAGTTCACTGAAAAAATGGTAAAAACTCACCTTTTTCTGTGTTTTTCATCAACATTTCAAAAATGCTTTGAACTAGGAGTCTGAGCTGGCTGTGTGTTCATCATGAGTGCATCTACAAGGTTTGTGGTGATTTTGGGGTCACTGGTGACAACCAGGGCCGCGTGGTGTACGAAAAGGTGACTTTGTGAAAAAGGCGATTAGGCCTGACGACACCTTTTGTTTAATAAATCCCACAAGCTTTAAGATAGAGGGCTGAGCTCGAACAGTATTCACTAGGACCATAGTTAGAATGCATGTTGTGATTTTCAGACAGGTGCTACCTTGCCAAGTGTGAAAATCCACCAAAAAGTTTTGAAAAGTCGCCTTTTTGAGTTTTTATCAGTGAAATTTCAGAAATCCTTTGAGCTACAAAGCTGAGCTGGCTGTATATTCATCATGGGTGCATGTACAAGGTTTGTAGTGATTTTGGAGTCACTGGTGCCAACGAGGGACGCATGGCGTACGAAAAGGCACGATTTCCACACTTTACCGAAAAAGGTAAAAGGTGACTTTGTGAAAAAGGCGATTAGGCCTGATGACACCTTTTGTTGTTTTTGTTTTTTTTATAACTTATATTTTATTTGCTTTTCTTGATAAGGTTACATCAAAACAAACACATCAAACAAACATTGGTGTCAGTTAACAAATGTTATTTTAGCCTCCTTTAAAATCAACCATTCTCTTCAAACTTTTTGATGGGTTATAAAGTCAGTCCATCTTTTCCATTTTTCTTGGCAGGCAGATTGTTGAAGTCTTAAGTTATGTGTGAAGTTCTCCATATCGTGTAGTTTTTCAACAATGTCCAACCAGTTTCTCCGAGTGGGGGGGGTCCTCCGTATACCACTTTCTTGTTATTGCTTTCTTTGATGCCAGTAGTAGTAGTCCAACCAGGTACATGTCTTTGCTTTGTATATTCTCCTGTGTTAAATCTCCCAGATACAGCACTTCACACGTCTTAGGAAGCCTATAACCTAAAATTGCTGTCATTCCTTTCCACACCTCATCCCAGTACTCAATCATTTTAACACATTGCCAAAATACATGAGCGTGATCAACATCGTGCTCACCACACCGTCTCCAGCAAGGCTGTGGAACAGTTGAGAATTTTCCTTTGATTTTGGGTGTGATGAAAAATCTCACAATATTTCTCC
Organism: Notolabrus celidotus; assembly: GCF_009762535.1. Classification (NCBI taxonomy): domain Eukaryota; kingdom Metazoa; phylum Chordata; class Actinopteri; order Labriformes; family Labridae; genus Notolabrus; species Notolabrus celidotus. Next base: position 40,586,199 of record NC_048272.1, on the reverse strand, counting down.
ATCCGTATTCCCTCCACATTCTAGAGCTTGATGATCTACTCTGTGTCCTACACATGTTATGCCACTGTTCCATGGTTATTTTTTTCTTCAGTTCCTTTTCCCATTTATCTCTAATGTACAGAGTGGAAGTTGTTCTATTTCTCACCATATTTTGATATAACACTGAAATTATTCTCTTAACTGTACCTCTGTATGCATTACACAGTGTTACAACCAGTCCATTTAATTCACACGGGGAACCAGGCCTTATCTCCTTGTTAAAATAATCTCTGATTTGTAGGTACATGTAGAAATCTTTTTTTTCTAAGTCATATTCTCTCCTTAGTTTTAGAAAACTTTTGATTTCTCCTCTTTCAATCAGTTAGTCAATTATTGTTATGCCTCTATTTGCCCACTGTTTAAACCTTTGGTTGAGAGTCCCTGGTTTGAAATTAGTGTCGTAGGCCATCCAACTTCCGTTTTCCTCTTCCACTCTGTCGCACGTAGCTGCAGTTAGCTCTCAGCTCTCACTCTAAATTTCTTGTAATTCACATTTTCTTACCCTTCCACTACCGTAAGTTAGTCCTCACCAAGCACCCCCTCTCTCTTTTATTTGACCAGTAAAGCTCTTTAGTGGTGATTTGTGTACTCGTAGCTTAGCGTAGCCATTAGCTCATAGCTTAGCGTAGCCATTAGCTCATAGCTTAGCGTAGCCATCAGCCTGATAGCACGGTGCACTATGGCCACTCAGTCTGTCTCCTCTCCTGCACGGTGCTGCACGATGTGCCAGATGTTCAGTTATACGTCGTCCTCCTTTACTGATAATGGTAAATGCTGGAAGTGTAGCAGATTCATAGCCCTGGAGGCGAGGGTTAGTGAGTTAGAGTCGCGGCTCCGCACCAAGGCAGAGGCAGTTAACCAGCCCCCTGTAGCCGGTGCGGGGCAACCTAGCCTACCTAGCTCAGCTAGCTTAGCTTCCCCCCCGGCAGATCCCGAGCAGCCGGGATGCAGTGGCTGGGTTACGGTGCGAGGGGGAAAGCATAGCCGTAAGCTAAAGAATCCCATGTCAGACTACCAACCGGTTCACGTTCCTAACAGATTTGCCCCACTTAGCAACACACCTGCTAAGACTGTAAAGCCTCAGAAGGCTAACACTCTGGTCATTGGAGACTCCATAGTCAGAAACGTGAACTTAGCAAGGCCAGCGGTGTTAGTCAAATGTCTTCCTGGGGCCAGAGCGGGTGACATCGAGGCAAATTTAAAACTGCTGGCAAAGGCTAAACATAGATTCAGAAAGATCGTAATTCATGTTGGCGTTAACGACTCCCGGCGACGCGAGTCAGAAATAACTAAGCTTAATGTGGGATCGGTGTGTGCTTTAGCTAAAACGATGTCTGACTCAGTAATTTTCTCTGGACCCCTTCCTACTCAGTCCGGTGATGAGTTGTTTAGCCGCACCTCATCACTCAGCCGCTGGCTGTCGGGTTGGTGTCCGCAGAACGGCGTGGGTTTCATTGATAACTGGAGATCGTTTTGGGGCAAACCTGGTCTGATTAGCCGAGATGGCATTCATCCTACTTCGGATGGTGCCGTCCGTTTAACTAGAAACATGGCAGATTTTATTAGTTTAGAAAAGTGACAACCCAGAGTGCAGACCAGGAAGCAGAGCTGCAGTCCTACACGCTCCTCTGCGCTTCCTTTGGGGCCGTCTCCCAGCCACTGTTTATATCACATAGAGACTGTGTCTGTCCCCCGACTGAGACCCTTCTTGTTAAACAATCCAAACATCAAAGGAGTAAATCAAAACAATCTGATTAAAATTAGAACCTCGAATGCAGCTGAACAGAATAATATTAAAATTAAATGTGGTTTACTGAATGTTAGATCACTGTCTGCTAAAGCTGTTTTAATAAACGAGATTATATCAGATAATCTCTTTGATATATTCTCACTAACTGAAACCTGGCTGGGTGAGAATGAATACCTTAGTTTAAATGAAGCCACTCCTCCTAGTCACCTTAATGCTCAAAACCCTCAAGTAACTGGCCGAGGTGGTGGAGTGGCAGCTATTTTCAATTCTAGTTTTCAGATTAACCCTAGACCCAAACTGGGCTGTTGCTCCTTTGAAGGCCTAGTTCTCAGCTTTCCCAATCCAGTTTCTAAAACAGTGCAACCAATCTTATTCGTCATAATTTACCGCCCTCCTGGCCCGTACTCTGAATTTTTAACTGAATTTTCAGAGTTTTTATCTAATTTAGTCCTCAGCTCAGATCAAATAGTCATAGTAGGTGACTTTAATATTCATGTAGACGTTGATAATGACAGCCTTAGCATTGCGTTTATGTCCCTGCTGGACTCAATTGGCTTCTCACAGGTTGTTAACAAACCTACTCACCGTTTCAATCACACCCTCGATCTTGTTCTGGCTTATGGTCTTGAAATTGAGGACTTATTAGTCTTCCCACAAAATCCGCTTTTATCAGATCACTTTTTAGTAACGCTTGATTTCCTCCTAGTAGGTTCTACTCAAGGTAATAAAAACGTAATAACCAGGAATTTGTCTGATAGTGCCGTAGCTAAGTTCAAAGAGGCTATCCCTGCTGCGTTAAACTCAGTATTTAGTCCAACCTTAGCTCAAAGCTTGTATACTAGCTCCAGTTCCTCTCAGCTAGATCAGTTTGTAGATGATACTACAGGTTCTCTGCAGGTTACCCTAGACCTAATCGCTCCTCTTAAACAGAAGACTATTAGACGACAGAGGCTAGCTCCGTGGTATAATGCTCAAACCCGTGAACTAAAACAAAACTCTAGAAAACTAGAAAGATTATGGCGCTCCAATAAAACAACTGAAACCTGCTCACTTTGGAAGGATAGTCTTAATAAATATAGGAAGGCCCTGCAGCATGCTCGAGCTGCCTATTACTCCTCTCTAATAGAAGAGAATAAAAACAACCCTAGGTTCCTCTTCAGCACTGTAGCCAGGCTGACAGACAGTCATAGCTCCACTGAGCCATGTATTCCTTTAGCCCTCAGCAGCGATGACTTTATGAGCTTCTTTAATGATAAAATCTTAAAGATTAGAGATCAAATTAGTAACCTCTTACCTTTAACTAGTGTAGGACCCTTTACCAACAGCGGGATCAGTGAAACGGCGTTAAAGCCAGATGTATACCTAGACTGTTTTTCACCCATTGACCTTCCTGAACTGGTTTCAACAGTTTCTTCAGCTAAACCATCGACCTGTCTTTTAGACCCAATCCCAACTAAGCTGCTAAAAGAAGTAATTCCACTAGTTAGCAGTTCTTTACTAAGTATGATTAATATGTCTTTACTGACAGGCTATGTACCTCAATCATTTAAAGTAGCTGTAATTAAACCTCTCCTTAAAAAGCCCACTCTTGATTCAGGCTCCTTATCTAACTATAGGCCGATATCTAACCTCCCCTTTATCTCTAAAATCCTGGAGAAAGTGGTGTCAGTTCAGCTCTGGGACTTTCTTAAGAGCAACAGTTTGTTTGAGGACTTTCAGTCGGGGTTTAGAGCCCACCATAGCACAGAGACTGCACTGTTAAAAGTAACCAATGATCTACTAATGGCCTCAGACAGTGGTCTTCTTTCCGTACTTGTTTTATTAGATCTTCGATACGATTGACCATCAAATCCTGTTACAGAGATTAGAGCAACTAATTGGCATTACAGGAACTGCGTTAGCTTGGTTTAAATCGTACCTAACAGATCGATCTCAATTTGTTCACGTAAATGAAAAGTCCTCAGTGCAGACCAGGGTTAGTCAGGGAGTTCCACAAGGATCAGTGCTAGGACCAATTCTTTTCACCTTATATATGCTTCCTCTAGGTAACATCATGAGGAAGCACTCTATTAATTTTCATTGTTATGCTGATGACACTCAGCTCTATTTATCAGTGAAGCCAGAAGAAACCAATCAGTTATCTAAATTAGTAGCTTGTCTAAAAGACATAAAGACCTGGATGACCAGAAATTTCTTACTGCTAAACTCAGGAAAAACTGAAGTGATTGTTATCGGCCCCAAACACCTCAGAGAGACTTTTTCTAACAATATAAGTACCTTAGACGGCATTAGTCTGGCATCCAGCACCTCTGCTAGGAATCTAGGAGTCCTATTTGATCAAGATTTATCCTTCAATTCCCAAATTCAGCAAATCTCAAGGTCAGCCTATTTTCACTTGCGCAATATTTCTAAAATTAGACACTTCCTATCTCAGAGCGACGCAGAAAAACTAGTCCATGCATTTGTTACCTCCAGGTTAGATTACTGTAACTCCCTCTTATCAGGCTGCCCCAATAAGTCTCTAAAGATTCTTCAGCTAGTTCAAAACGCTGCAGCTCGAGTATTGACTAAAACTAGGAAGAGGGAGCACATCTCTCCAGTGTTAGCTTCTCTACACTGGCTCCCAATAAAATGTAGAATAGAATTTAAAATCCTTCTTTTAACCTACAAAGCCCTTAAAAATCAGGCACCCTCGTATCTTAAAGAGCTCATAGTGCCCTATTACCCCTCTAGAACTCTACGCTCCCAACATGCAGGCTTGCTAGTTGTACCTAAAATCTCTAAAAGTAGTGTGGGAGGTAGAACCTTCAGTTATCAGGCCCCTCTCCTTTGGAATCATCTACCAGTCAGGGTCCGGGAGGCAGACACCCTCTCCACTTTTAAGAGTAGACTTAAAACTTTCCTTTTTGATAAAGCTTATAGTTAAGCTGGATCAGGCTTGGACCAGCTTTTGTCATGCTGCTATAGGCCTAGACTGCCAGGGGAACTGGCACACTGACACACTGGGATCCTAGCTCACCTTCTTCCCCCCAACCCCTTCATCACTTACTTTAACTCTGCCTGTCCCATTAAAGTTACTAACCATAGACCTTTCTGGAGTCCCTGAGCTCCATTGTCTCGTAGATTCCTCTGAGCTGCCGTAGACGTCCTCCTGCTGCGGACGATCTGGACTCCAGCTGATACGGACGTGCTGGACTCCAGCGGCAACAGCTTCTACGACTCGTCTCATCACTATCACCTCTCTCTCTTACTCCCCTCTATCTGTCTTTCCAGACCCAACTCAGTCGAGGCATGATGGCTGTCTAACATGAGTCTGGTTCTGCCTGAGGTTTCTGCCTGTTAAAAGGAAGTTTTTCCTCACCACTGTAACTAGCTAAATACTGCGATGTGCAATGCTCATGATGGATTAAGGTGGGGTCAGACTGAGTCTTACCCTGTCTTGGTGTTGGGTCTCTGTTCATAATTTGACATAGAGTGGTCTAGACCTCCTATGTTTGTAAAAGCGTCTTGAGATAACGTTTGTTGTGATTTGGCGCTATACAAATAAAGATTGATTGATTGATTGATTGATGTTGTGATTTTCAGACAGATGCTACCTTCCCAGGTGTGAAAATCCACCAAAAGGGGTTTAAAAGTCGCCTTTTTGAGATATTTTCAAGGAAATTTCAGAAATCCTTTGAGCTAGGAGGCTGAGCTGGCTGTATGTTCATCATGGGTGCAAGTACAAGGTTTGTGGTGATTTTGGGGTCACTGGTGGCAACGAGGTCCGCGTGGCGTACAAAAAGGCACAATTTCCAAACTTTACCGAAAAAGGCGAGGAGGCCTGAGGACACCTTTTCTTGAATAAATCCTAGATACTTTAAGATAGAGGGCTGAGCTTGCACAGTATTCATCAGTACTATAGGTGCAATGTGTGGTGTGTTCTTCAGACAGGTGCTACTTCCTAAGTGTCAAAGGTCACTGAAAAAATGGTAAAAACTCTCCTTTTTCTGTGTTTTTCATCAACATTTCAGAAATGCTTTGAACTAGGAGTCTGAGCTGACTGTATGTTCATCATGAGTGCATCTACAAGGTTTGTGGTGATTTTGGGGTCACTGGTGACAACCAGGGCCGCGTGGCTGTACGAAAAGGTGACTTTGTGAAAAAGGCGATTAGGCCTGACGACACCTTTTGTGTAATAAATCCCACAAGTTTTGAGATAGAGGGCTGAGCTCATACAGTATTCACAAGGACCATAGGTAGAGTGTGTGGTGTGATTTTCAGACAGGTGCTACCTTCCCAGGTGTGAAAATCCACCAAAAGGTGGTTAAAAGTCGCCTTTTTGAGTTTTTATCAGTGAAATTTCAGAAATCCTTTGAGCCACAAAGCTGAGCTGGCTGTATATTCATCATGGGTGCATGTTCAAGGTTTGTGGTGATTTTGGGGTCACTGGTGGCAACGAGGGACGCATGGCGTACGAAAAGGCACGATTTCCACACTTTACCGAAAAAGGCGAGGAGGCCTGAGGACACCTTTTCTTGAATAAATCCTAGATGCTTTAAGATAGAGGGCTGAGCTTGCACAGTATTCAGAAGGACCACAGGTGCAATGTGTGGTGTGATTTACAGACAGGTGCTACTTCCTAAGTGTCAAAGGTCACTGAAAAAATGGTAAAAACTCTCCTTTTTCTGTGTTTTTCATCAAAATTTCAGAAATGCTTTGAACTAGGAGTCTGAGATGGCTGTATATTCATCATGAGTGCATCTACAAGGTTTGTGGTGATTTTGGGGTCACTGGTGACAACCAGGGCCGCGTGGCGTACGAAAAGGTGACTTTGTGAAAAAGGCGATTAGGCTGACGACACCTTTTGTTTAATAAATCCCACAAGCTTTAAGATAGAAGGCTGAGCTCATACAGTATTCACAAGGACCATAGGTAGAGTGTGTGGTGTGATTTTCAGACAGGTGCTACCTTCCCAGGTGTGAAAATCCACCAAAAGGTGGTTAAAAGTCGCCTTTTTGAGATATTTTCAAGGAAATTTCAGAAATCCTTTGAGCTAGGAGGCTGAGCTGGCTGTATGTTCATCATGGGTGCAAGTACAAGGTTTGTGGTGATTTTGGAGTCACTGGTGGCAACGAGGGCCGCGTGGCGTACGAAAAGGCACGATTTCCACACTTTACCGAAAAAGGCGAGGAGGCCTGAGGACACCTTTTCTTGAATAAATCCTAGATGCTTTAAGATAGAGGGCTGAGCTTGCACAGTATTCACAAGGACCATAGGTGCAATGTGTGGTGTGATTTTCAGACAGGTGCTACCTTCCTAAGTGTCAAAGGTCACTGAAAAAATGGTAAAAACTCACCTTTTTCTGTGTTTTTCATCAACATTTCAGAAATGCTTTGAACTACAAGGCTGAGCTGACTGTATGTTAATCATGACCATGTGTACAAGGTTTGTGGTAATTTTGGGGTCACTGGTGACAACCAGGGCTGCGTGGCGTACAAAAAGGTGACTGTGAAAAAGGCGATTAGGCCCGAGGACACATTTTGCTTAATAAATCCCACAGGCTTTAAGATAGAGGGCTGAGCTCGTACAGTATTCACTAGGACCATAGTTAGAATGCATGTTGTGATTTTCAGACAGATGCTACCTTCCCAGGTGTGAAAATCCACCAAAAGGTGGTTAAAAGTCGCCTTTTTGAGATATTTTCAAGGAAATTTCAGAAATCCTTTGAGCTAGGAGGCTGAGCTGGCTGTATATTCATCATGGGTGCATGTACAAGGTTTGTGGTGATTTTGGAGTCACTGGTGGCAACGAGGGCCGCGTGGCGTACGAAAAGGCACGATTTCCACACTTTACCGAAAAAGGCGAGGAGGCCTGAGGATACCTTTTCTTGAATAAATCCTAGATGCTTTAAGATAGAGGGCTGAGCTTGCACAGTATTCATCATTACTATAAGTGCAATGTGTGGTGTGTTCTTCAGACAGGTGCTACCTTCCTAAGTGTCAAAGGTCACTGAAAAAATGGTAAAAACTCTCCTTTTTCTGTGTTTTTCATCAACATTTCAGAAATGCTTTGAACTAGGAGTCTGAGCTGGCTGTGTGTTCATCATGAGTGCATCTACAAGGTTTGTGGTGATTTTGGGGTCACTGGTGACAACCAGGGCCGCGTGGCGTACGAAAAGGTGACTTTGTGAAAAAGGCGATTAGGCCTGACGACACCTTTTGTGTAATAAATCCCACAAGTTTTAAGATAGAGGGCTGAGCTCATACAGTATTCACAAGGACCATAGGTAGAGTGTGTGGTGTGATTTTCAGACAGGTGCTACCTTCCCAGGTGTGAAAATCCACCAAAAGGTGGTTAAAAGTCGCCTTTTTGAGATATTTTCAAGGAAATTTCAGAAATCCTTTGAGCTAGGAGGCTGAGCTGGCTGTATGTTCATCATGGGTGCAAGTACAAGGTTTGTGGTGATTTTGGAGTCACTGGTGGCAACGAGGGCCGCGTGGCGTACGAAAAGGCACGATTTCCACACTTTACCGAAAAAGGCGAGGAGGCCTGAGGACACCTTTTCTTGAATAAATCCTAGATGCTTTAAGATAGAGGGCTGAGCTTGCACAGTATTCATCAAGGACCATAGGTGCAATGTGTGGTGTATTTTTCAGACAGGTGCTACCTTCCTAAGTGTCAAAGGTCACTGAAAAAATGGTAAAAACTCTCCTTTTTCTGTGTTTTTCATCAACATTTCAGAAATGCTTTGAACTAGGAGGCTGAGCTGGCTGTAGTGTTCATCATGAGTGCATCTACAAGGTTTGTGGTGATTTTGGGGTCACTGGTGACAACCAGGGCCGCGTGGCGTACGAAAAGGTGACTTTGTGAAAAAGGCGATTAGGCCTGACGGACACATTTTGCTTAATAAATCCCACAAGGCTTTAAGATAGAGGGCTGAGCTCGTACAGTATTCACTAAGGACCATAGTTAGAATGCATGTGTGTGATTTTCAGACAGGATGCTACCTTCCCAGGTGTGAAAATCCACCAAAAGGTGGTTAAAAGTCGCCTTTTTGAGATATTTTCAGGAAATTTCAGAAATCCTTTGAGCTAGGAGGCTGAGCTGGCTGTATGTTCATCATGGGTGCAAGTACAAGGTTTGTGGTGATTTTGGAGTCACTGGTGGCAACGAGGGCCGCGTGGCGTACGAAAAGGCACGATTTCCAAACTTTACCGAAAAAGGCGAGGAGGCCTGAGGACACCTTTTCTTGAATAAATCCTAGATGCTTTAAGATAGAGGGCTGAGCTTGCACAGTATTCATCATTACTATAAGTGCAATGTGTGGTGTGTTTTTCAGACAGGTGCTACCTTCCTAAGTGTCAAAGGTCACTGAAAAAATGGTAAAAACTCTCCTTTTTCTGTGTTTTTCATCAACATTTCAGAAATGCTTTGAACTAGGAGTCTGAGCTGGCTGTGTGTTCATCATGAGTGCATCTACAAGGTTTGTGGTGATTTTGGGGTCACTGGTGACAACCAGGGCCGCGTGGCGTACGAAAAGGTGACTTTGTGAAAAAGGCGATTAGGCCTGACGACACCTTTTGTGTAATAAATCCCACAAGTTTTAAGATAGAGGGCTGAGCTCATACAGTATTCACAAGGACCATAGTTAGAGTGTGTGGTGTGATTTTCAGACAGGTGCTACCTTCCCAGGTGTGAAAATCCACCAAAAGGTGGTTAAAAGTCGCCTTTTTGAGATATTTTCATGAAAAATTTCAGAAATCCTTTGAGCTAGGAGGCTGAGCTGTCTGTATGTTCATCATGGGTTCAAGTACAAGGTTTGTGGTGATTTTGGGGTCACTGGTGGCAACGAGGGCCGCGTGGCCTACGAAAAGGCACGATTTCCAAACTTTACCGAAAAAGGCGAGGAGGCCTGAGGACACCTTTTCTTGAATAAATCCTAGATGCTTTAAGATAGAGGGCTGAGCTTGCACAGTATTCATCATTACTATAAGTGCAATGTGTGGTGTGTTCATTAGACAGGTGCTACCTTCCTAAGTGTCAAAGGTCACTGAAAAAATGGTAAAAACTCACATTTTTCTGTGTTTTTCATCAACATTTCAGAAATGCTTTGAACTACAAGGCTGAGCTGACTGTATGTTAATCATGACCATGTGTACAAGGTTTGTGGTGATTTTGGGGTCACTGGTGACAACCAGGGCCGCGTAGCGTACGAAAAGGTGACTTTGTGAAAAAGGCGATTAGGCCTGACGACACCTTTTGTGTAATAAATCCCACAAGTTTTGAGATAGAGGGCTGAGCTCATACAGTATTCACAAGGACCATAGGTAGAGTGTGTGGTGTGATTTTCAGACAGGTGCTACCTTCCCAGGTGTGAAAATCCACCAAAAGGTGGTTAAAAGTCGCCTTTTTGAGATATTTTCAAGGAAATTTCAGAAATCCTTTGAGCTAGGAGGCTGAGCTGGCTGTATGTTCATCATGGGTGCAATGTACAAGGTTTGTGGTGATTTTGGAGTCACTGGTGGCAACGAGGGCCGCGTGGCGTACGAAAAGGCACGATTTCCACACTTTACCGAAAAGGGCGAGGAGGCCTGAGGATACCTTTTCTTGAATAAATCGTAGATGCTTTAAGATAAAGGGGTGAGCTTGCACAGTATTCACAAGGACCATAGGCGCAAAGTGTGGTGTATTTTTCAGACAGGTGCTACTTCCTAAGTGTCAAAGGTCACTGAAAAAATGGTAAAAACTCACCTTTTTCTGTGTTTTTCATCAACATTTCAGAAATGCTTTGAACTACAAGGCTGAGCTGACTGTATGTTAATCATGACCATGTGTACAAGGTTTGTGGTGATTTTGGGGTCACTGGTGGCAACGAGGGCCGCGTGGTGTACGAAAAGGTGACTTTGTGAAAAAGGCGATTAGGCCTGACGACACCTTTTGTGTAATAAATCCCACAAGTTTTGAGATAGAGGGCTGAGCTCATACAGTATTCACAAGGACCATAGGTAGAGTGTGTGGTGTGATTTTCAGACAGGTGCTACCTTCCCAGGTGTGAAAATCCACCAAAAGGTGGTCAAAAGTCGCCTTTTTGAGTTTTTATCAGTGAAATTTCAGAAATCCTTTGAGCCACAAAAGTTGAGCTGGCTGTATATTCATCATGGGTGCATGTTCAAGGTTTGTGGTGATTTTGGGGTCACTGGTGGCAACGAGGGACGCATGGCGTACGAAAAGGCACGATTTCCACACTTTACCGAAAAAGGCGAGGAGGCCTGAGGACACCTTTTCTTGAATAAATCCTAGATGCTTTAAGATAGAGGGCTGAGCTTGCACAGTATTCACAAGGACCATAGGTGCAATGTGTGGTGTGATTTACAGACAGGTGCTACTTCCTAAGTGTCAAAGGTCACTGAAAAAATGGTAAAAACTCTCCTTTTTCTGTGTTTTTCATCAACATTTCAGAAATGCTTTGAACTAGGAGTCTGAGCTGGCTGTGTGTTCATCATGAGTGCATCTACAAGGTTTGTGGTGATTTTGGGGTCACTGGTGACAACCAGGGCGGCGTGGCGTACGAAAAGGTGACTTTGTGAAAAAGGCGATTAGGCCTGACGACACCTTTTGTGTAATAAATCCCACAAGTTTTAAGATAGAGGGCTGAGCTCATACAGTATTCACAAGGACCATAGTTAGAGTGTGTGGTGTGATTTTCAGACAGGTGCTACCTTCCCAGGTGTGAAAATCCACCAAAAGGTGGTTAAAAGTCGCCTTTTTGAGATATTTTCAAGGAAATTTCAGAAATCCTTTGAGCTAGGAGGCTGAGCTGGCTGTGTGTTCATCATGGGTGCAAGTACAAGGTTTGTGGTGATTTTGGAGTCACTGGTGGCAACGAGGGCTGCGTGGCGTACGAAAAGGCACGATTTCCACACTTTACCGAAAAAGGCGAGGAGGCCTGAGGACACCTTTTCTTGAATAAATCCTAGATGCTTTAAGATAGAGGGCTGAGCTTGCACAGTATTCACAAGGACCATAGGTGCAATGTGTGGTGTATTTTTCAGACAGGTGCTACTTCCTAAGTGTCAAAGGTCACTGAAAAAATGGTAAAAACTCACCTTTTTCTGTGTTTTTCATCAACATTTCAGAAATGCTTTGAACTACAAGGCTGAGCTGACTGTATGTTAATCATGACCATGTGTACAAGGTTTGTGGTGATTTTGGGGTCACTGGTGACAACCAGGGCCGCGTAGCGTACGAAAAGGTGACTTTGTGAAAAAGGCGATTAGGCCTGACGACACCTTTTGTGTAATAAATCCCACAAGTTTTGAGATAGAGGGCTGAGCTCATACAGTATTCACAAGGACCATAGGTAGAGTGTGTGGTGTGATTTTCAGACAGGTGCTACCTTCCCAGGTGTGAAAATCCACCAAAAGGTGGTTAAAAGTCGCCTTTTTGAGATATTTTCAAGGAAATTTCAGAAATCCTTTGAGCTAGGAGGCTGAGCTGGCTGTATGTTCATCATGGGTGCATGTACAAGGTTTGTGGTGATTTTGGAGTCACTGGTGGCAACGAGGGCCGCGTGGCGTACGAAAAGGCACAATTTCCACACTTTACCGAAAAGGGCGAGGAGGCCTGAGGATACCTTTTCTTGAATAAATCCTAGATGCTTTAAGATAGAGGGCTGAGCTTGCACAGTATTCACAAGGACCATAGGTGCAATGTGTGGTGTATTTTTCAGACAGGTGCTACTTCCTAAGTGTCAAAGGTCACTGAAAAAATGGTAAAAACTCACCTTTTTCTGTGTTTTTCATCAACATTTCAGAAATGCTTTGAACTACAAGGCTGAGCTGACTGTATGTTAATCATGACCATGTGTACAAGGTTTGTGGTGATTTTGGGGTCACTGGTGGCAACGAGGGCCGCGTGGTGTACGAAAAGGTGACTTTGTGAAAAAGGCGATTAGGCCTGACGACACCTTTTGTGTAATAAATCCCACAAGTTTTAAGATAGAGGGCTGAGCTCATACAGTATTCACAAGGACCATAGGTAGAGTGTGTGGTGTGATTTTCAGACAGGTGCTACCTTCCCAGGTGTGAAAATCCACCAAAAGGTGGTCAAAAGTCGCCTTTTTGAGTTTTTATCAGTGAAATTTCAGAAATCCTTTGAGCCACAAAAGTTGAGCTGGCTGTATATTCATCATGGGTGCATGTTCAAGGTTTGTGGTGATTTTGGGGTCACTGGTGGCAACGAGGGACGCATGGCGTACGAAAAGGCACGATTTCCACACTTTACCGAAAAAGGCGAGGAGGCCTGAGGACACCTTTTCTTGAATAAATCCTAGATGCTTTAAGATAGAGGGCTGAGCTTGCACAGTATTCAGAAGGACCACAGGTGCAATGTGTGGTGTGATTTACAGACAGGTGCTACTTCCTAAGTGTCAAAGGTCACTGAAAAAATGGTAAAAACTCTCCTTTTTCTGTGTTTTTCATCAAAATTTCAGAAATGCTTTGAACTAGGAGTCTGAGCTGGCTGTGTGTTCATCATGAGTGCATCTACAAGGTTTGTGGTGATTTTGGGGTCACTGGTGACAACCAGGGCGGCGTGGCGTACGAAAAGGTGACTTTGTGAAAAAGGCGATTAGGCCTGACGACACCTTTTGTGTAATAAATCCCACAAGTTTTAAGATAGAGGGCTGAGCTCATACAGTATTCACAAGGACCATAGTTAGAGTGTGTGGTGTGATTTTCAGACAGGTGCTACCTTCCCAGGTGTGAAAATTCACCAAAAGGTGGTTAAAAGTCGCCTTTTTGAGATATTTTCAAGGAAATTTCAGAAATCCTTTGAGCTAGGAGGCTGAGCTGGCTGTGTGTTCATCATGGGTGCAAGTACAAGGTTTGTGGTGATTTTGGAGTCACTGGTGGCAACGAGGGCCGCGTGGCGTACGAAAAGGCACGATTTCCACACTTTACCGAAAAAGGCGAGGAGGCCTGAGGACACCTTTTCTTGAATAAATCCTAGATGCTTTAAGATAGAGGGCTGAGCTTGCACAGTATTCATCATTACTATAAGTGCAATGTGTGGTGTGTTTTTCAGACAGGTGCTACCTTCCTAAGTGTCAAAGGTCACTGAAAAAATGGTAAAAACTCACCTTTTTCTGTGTTTTTCATCAACATTTCAGAAATGCTTTGAACTACAAGACTGAGCTGACTGTATGTTAATCATGACCATGTGTACAAGGTTTGTGGTGATTTTGGGGTCACTGGTGACAACCAGGGCTGCGTGGCGTACAAAAAGGTGACTTTGTGAAAAAGGCGATTAGGTCCGAGGACACATTTTGCTTAATAAATCCCACAGGCTTTAAGATAGAGGGCTGAGCTCGTACAGTATTCACTAGGACCATAGTTAGAATGTATGTTGTGATTTTCAGACAGGTGCTACCTTCCCAGGTGTGAAAATCCACCAAAAGGTGGTTAAAATTCGCCTTTTTGAGATATTTTCAAGGAAATTTCAGAAATCCTTTGAGCTAGGAGGCTGAGCTGGCTGTATGTTCATCATGGGTGCAAGTACAAGGCTTGTGGTGATTTTGGGGTCACTGGTGGCAACGAGGGCCGCGTGGCTTACGAAAAGGTGACTTTGTGAAAAAGGCGATTAGGCCCTAGGACACATTTCGCTTAATAAATCCCACAGGCTTTTAGATAGAGGGCTGAGGACTTACAGTATTCACTAGGACCATAGTTAGAATGCATGTTGTGATTTTCAGACAGGTGCTACCTTGCCAAGTGTGAAAGTTCATCAAAAAGTTTTGAAAAGTCGCCTTTTTGAGATTTTATCAGTGAAATTTCAGAAATCCTTTGAGCCACAAAGCTGAGCTGGCTGTATATTCATCATGGGTGCAAGTACAAGGTTTGTGGTAATTTTGGAGTCACTGGTGGCAACAAGGGACGCATGGCGTACGAAAAGGCACGATTTCCACACTTTACCGAAAAAGGCGAGGAGGCCTGAGGACACCTTTTCTTTAAATAAATCCTAGATGCTTTAAGATAGAGGGCTGAGCTCATACAGTATTCACAAAGACCATAGGTGCAATGTGTTGTGTGATTTACAGACAGATGCTACCTTCCTATGAGTGCATTTACAAGGTTTGTGGTGATTTTGGGGTCACTGGTGACAACCAGGGCCGCGTGGCGTACGAAAAGGTGACTTTGTGAAAAAGGCGATTAGGCCTGATGACACCTTTTGTTTAATAAATCCCACAAGCTTTAAGATAGAGGGCTGAGCTCGTACAGAATTCACAAGGACCATAGGTAGAGTGTGTGGTGTGATTTTCAGACAGGTGCTACCTTCCCAGGTGTGAAAATCCACCAAAAGGTGGTTAAAAGTCGCCTTTTTGAGATATTTTCAAGGAAATTTCAGAAATCCTTTGAGCTAGGAGTCTGAGCTGGCTGTATGTTCATCATGGGTGCAAGTACAAGGTTTGTGGTGATTTTGGAGTCACTGGTGGCAACCAGGGCCGCGTGGGGTACGAAAAGGTGACTTTGTGAAAAAGGCGATTAGGCCTGATGACACCTTTTTGTTTTTTTTGTTTTTTTTTTATAACTTATATTTTATTTGCTTTTCTTGATAAGGTTACATCAAAACAAAGACATCAAACAAACATTGGTGTCAGTTAACAAATGTTATTTTAGCCTCCTTTAAAATCAACCATTCTCTTCAAACTTTTTGATGGGTTATAAAGTCAGTCCATTTTTTCCATTTTTCTTGGCAGGCAGATTGTTGAAGTCTTAAGTTATGTGTGAAGTTCCCCATATCATGTAGTTTTTCAACAATGTCCAACCAGTTTCTCCGAGTGGGGGGGTACTCCGTATACCACTTTCTTGTTATTGCTTTCTTTGATGCCAGTAGTAGTAGTCCAACCAGGTACATGTCTTTGCTTTGTATATTCTCCTGTGTTAAATCTCCCAGATACAGCACTTCACACGTCTTAGGAAGCCTATAACCTAAAATTGCTGTCATTCCTTTCCACACCTCATCCCAGTACTCAGTCATTTTAACACATTGCCAAAATACATGAGCGTGATCAACATCGTGCTCACCACACCGTCTCCAGCAAGGCTGTGGAACAGTTGAGAATTTTCCTTTGATTTTGGGTGTGATGAAAAATCTCACAATATTTCTCCATCCGTATTCCCTCCACATTCTAGAGCTTGATGATCTACTCTGTGTCCTACACATGTTATGCCACTGTTCCATGGTTATTTTTTTCTTCAGTTCCTTTTCCCATTTATCTCTAATGTACAGAGTGGAAGTTGTTCTATTTCTCACCATATTTTGATATAACACCAATCAATCAATCAATCAATCAATCTTTATTTGTATAGCGCCAAATCACAACAAACGTTATCTCAAGACGCTTTTACAAACATAGGAGGTCTAGACCACACTATGTCAAATTATGAACAGAGACCCAACACCAAGACAGGGTAAGACTCAGTCTGACCCCACCTTAATCCATCATGAGCATTGCACATCGCAGTATTTAGCTAGTTACAGTGGAGAGGAAAAACTTCCTTTTAACAGGCAGAAACCTCAGGCAGAACCAGACTCATGTTAGACAGCCATCATGCCTCGACTGAGTTGGGTCTGGAAAGACAGATAGAGGGGAGTAAGAGAGAGAGGTGATAGTGATGAGACGAGTCGTAGAAGCTGTTGCCGCTGGAGTCCAGCACGTCCGTATCAGCTGGAGTCCAGATCGTCCACAGCAGGAGGACGTCAACGGCAGCTCAGAGGAATCTACGAGACAATGGAGCTCAGGGACTCCAGAAAGGTCTATGGTTAGTAACTTTAATGGGACAGGCAGAGTTAAAGTAAGTGATGAAGGGGTTGGGGGGAAGAAGGTGAGCTAGGATCCCAGTGTGTCAGTGTGCCAGTTCCCCCGGCAGTCTAGGCCTATAGCAGCATGACAAAAGCTGGTCCAAGCCTGATCCAGCTTAACTATAAGCTTTATTAAAAATTATTCTCTTAACTGTACCTCTAATAATAATAATAATACATTTTATTTAAAGGCGCCTTTCTCGGCACTCAAGGACACCGCACAGATATAAATATATATATACACGAATTCACATTAAAGGAAACAAAATCAGAGTCAGAAATGAAAACAATATAAACTAACAAGGGGTAAGAAAAAAATAGAAACAATAACAAAATGACAGAGCAATTGGAGTCAGACGGAGTAAGCGGTTTTGAACAGATATGTTTTGAGTTGTGATTTGAAGTGGGGGAAAGAATCTGTGTTTCTGAGTTGAGGTGGCAATGAGTTCCAGAGACGGGGAGCAGAGCGGCTGAATGCTCGGCTCCCCATAGTGGTGAGACGGGCGGAGGGGACAGACAGGTGTATGGAGGAAGAGGATCTGAGGGAGCGGGAGGGAGTGGGAGCATGGAGGAGGTCGGACAGATATGGGGGGGCGAGGTTGTGGATGGTCTTGAATGTCAACAGAAGGACTTTGAACTGAATGCGGAACTGAACAGGGAGCCAGTGGAGCTGTTGGAGGACAGGAGTGATGTGGTGGATGGAGGGGGTTCGGGCAATGATACGGGCAGCTGAATTCTGGACCAGTTGGAGTTTATGGAGGGATTTGTGAGGGAGGCCGAAGAGGAGAGAGTTGCAGTAGTCCAGACGGGAAGTGACAAGGCTGTGGACAAGGATGGCGGCAGTGTGGGGGGTGAGGGAGGGGCGGAGACGATTGATGTTACGAAGATGGAAGTAGGCAGTCCGGGTGATGTTATTGATGTGTGATTGAAAGGATAATGTGCTGTCAAGGATGACACCCAGACTCTTAACCTGGGGGAGGGTGAGACGGAGGAGTTATCAATGGTGAGGGAGAAACTGTTGGATTTGGATAGAGTGGATTTGGTGCCAATGAGGAGAACCTCGGTTTTATTACTGTTTAATTTAAGGAAATTTAGGGTGAACCAGGTTTTTCTTTCAGAGATGCAATCAGTGAGGGAGGTGGGCGGGAGAGTGGACGAGGGGTTAGTGGTAAGGTAGAGCTGGGTGTCATCTGCGTAACAGTGGAAGTGAATGTTGAATTTGCGGAAGATATTACCGAGGGGAAGGAGGTAGATGATGAAGAGGAGGGGCCCCAGGACAGAGCCCTGGGGCACCCCTGTAGTGACGGAGGAAGGAGTGGATTTAAAGGACTTGAGCTGAGTGAACTGTGTGCGGCCAGAGAGGTAAGATGTGAACCAGTCTAACGGAGTGTGGGTGATACCAATGGAGGATAGCCTAGTGAGGAGGGTGGTGTGACAGATGGTATCGAAGGCTGCACTTAGGTCGAGGAGGATGAGGATGGTGAGGAGTCCAGAATCAGCTGCCACAAGGAGGTCGTTAGTGATTTTAAGGAGTGCTGTTTCAGTGCTATGGAGTGGGCGGAAACCGGACTGGAACTGTTCATACAGGTTATTGTGGGTTAGGTGAGAGTGGAGTTGGGAGGCAACTGTTTTTTCCAGGATTTTGGAGATGAAGGGTAGATTGGAGATAGGACGGAAGTTGTTGAAGTTGGAGGGGTCGGCGCCAGTTTTTTTTTCAGGATTGGGGTAATGGCAGCAGTTTTGAAGGATGTAGGCACAGTTCCAGTGGTGAGAGAGGAGTGGATGATGGCAGAGATGAGAGGGACCAGGGAGGGGAGGGAGGCTTTAACAAGTTGTGTGGGGAGGGGGTCCAGTTGACAGGTGGATGGCTTGGATTTCTGGATGAGTTCTGTGATTTCAGAGAGAGTGGGGAGCTGGAAGGAGGAGAATGAGTGTGTCGATGGGTGAAAGTCGGCTGAGATGCTGAGGTGGGGGTGAGGGCCAAGGTGCTGGTGGAGATTCTTGATTTTTGAATTGAAGAAGGACATAATGGAGTTGCAGAAGGAGGTTGTGTACAAGTGAGCGGGGAGAGAGTCCTTGGGTTGGGTGATATTGTTGAGCAGAGAGAATAGTGACTTGGAGTTTCCATTATTTGCAGTGATTAAACTGGAGTAGTGGTGGGTTTTGGTGCTGGCGATGGAGTCCTTGTAAGATAATATGTGGTTATTGTACATTTCTTTATGAATAGTGAGACCAGTTTTTCGATGCAGTCTTTCGAGTTGGCGGCCTTTGGCTTTCATCAGGCGGAGCTCGGGGGTGAACCAAGGGGCGGAGACAGAGAAAGAGACAGATCTGGTTTTTAACGGAGAAAGAGAATTGAGAATATTATGCAGTCCAGTGTTGTAATGAGAGACCAGATCATCAGGAGTGGATGGATTGGGGATGTCAGGCAGGCAGGAGGATTGGATGCTAGAGATGAGAGTGGTGGGGTTAATTTTCTTTATATTCCGGAATGAGATGAGACGGGGTGGCTTAGAAATGGAGAGAGTGAGTTTGACTGTAAATGAGAGGAGAAAGTGGTCAGTTCTGGGGAGTTCATCAGCTGTAATGTTGAGAGGGGTGACACCAGAGCAACAGATTTAGTCCAGAATGTGTCCTTTGGAGTGTGTGGGAATAGTGGTGTGCTGCTGACATCCAAAACTATCTAGACAGGATGTGAAGGCTTTGGTGAGAGGGAGATTGATATTGTCCATGTGGATATTGAAATCGCCCAGCAGTATCATGTGTGGTGATAGAGAGGATAGATGTGTGAGGAAAGCAGCAAAGTCATTTAAAAAGTCACTATTCGGTTTAGGGGGGCGGTAGACAGAGGCAATGATGGTTGGAGTGGGACCAGACAACTCGCAGACAGTGGATTCAAACGAGCTGGAGACGGGTACAGACACCGGCGAGACTTTCCAATTCTCGCGGTGAATTATCGTGAGACCTCCTCCCCGACCGGAGCCACGGGGTTGACAGGTGTAAACAAACCCACTAGGAGTGGATTCATTCAGCTGGGAAAAGTCGTTGAGCTGTTGCCATGTCTCGGTTAGACAGAGAAAGTCCAGCTTCCGGTCGGTGAGGAGGTCCTGGATGAGGTGCCCCTTGCCCGTCAGAGAGCGGATGTTGAGCAGAGCAAAGTTGAGTGCGGTGTTGTCGCAGCTGGTGGTGGTGCTAGCCGACCGGGCTAGGCGGGCTAACACGCTGTGGTCAGCAACCCGGCTGGTGGAGCGTGGAGGGCGTCGGGAGCTGGACCAGATGGATTTTATTGCTGTTGAGTTGTTATTGTGGAAATTCCGTCGGGACCCTCGGTGGATGTATCGCCGGCGGGGCTGGAAGGTGATGTCCGGGTGGAGATGGAGTGCCACTGGCGCAGGTCCAGGCAGGTGACAGCGCAGCCGGAGCAGGTCAGCAGCCGAGTACTGGTGTAAGCCCGTCACTGGCAGGTGAACAGGCAGGAAAAAGAGCCAGACACATACGAGCCAGATGTATGTCCGACCGGCCCACATTGTGGAAGAGGACTTTCCAGGTAGACGCCAGGTGAGGCTCAGGCCAGGACAGGACAGGTAAGCTAACAATAGTTAGGCTCACACAAGCTGTAGTGCCGACAGATTTTAAACGCGTTCCAGCGAAGGCAATTGCAGGGTCATAAAACCATAAAAAGTTAAAAAAGTTACCGGTGAGCACCGGCAGCAAGTTGCGCCAGCGTTCACTCGACGAGTGAACGCTGGCGCAGTGAACGCTAAAAACACTAAATCCTCTGTATGCATTACACAGTGTTACAACCAGTCCATTTAATTCACACGGGGAACCAGGCCTTATCTCGTTGTTAAAATAATCTCTGATTTGTAGGTACATGTAGAAATCTTTTTTTTCTAAGTCATATTCTCTCCTTAGTTTTAGAAAACTTTTGATTTCTCCTCTTTCAGTGTGTCAATTATTGTTATGCCTCTATTTGCCCACTGTTTAAACCTTTGGTTGAGAGTCCCTGGTTTGAAATTAGTGTCGTAGGCCATCCAACTCAAAAACTTTGCTTCATTCTCCAATTTATATGTCTTGACTACTTTAAACCAGATTCCCAAGGTGAACCCAACGACCAAATTCATCAATCCCTCCTTTGCCTTATACATGTTTCTGTTTGCAATCATACTCTGCACGTGGCACCCTTCCATGTTCAGTTCAATCTCCTTCCATACTGTAAAATAATTAGCATCACACCAACCTATCAAGGGCCGGAGTTGGGCGGCATAATAATATTCTTGGAGGTTCGGCAGTGCCAAGCCTCCCTCGTCTTTGGGTATCTGAAGTGTAGGGAATCTAATTCTTGGTTTATGCCCATTCCAGATGAATCGTGAAATTTTTTTGTCCCACTCTTGAAATTGAGGGGCGGGAATTTGCACCGGCAAACACTGAAACAGGTACAGGAGTCGTGGTAGCACATTCATTTTGATGATTTCAATCCTTGAGCTGAAATCTAACATCAGTACTGACCATTTATCCATATCCTTAAACATTTCCTGGTTAAGAGGTTTGTAATTGACTTCAAACAATTTGGATAATGTATTTGTAATGTTTATTCCAAAGTAATGAATCATTCTTTTGCTCCACGACACCTTTTGTTTAATAAATCCCACAGGCTTTAAGATAGAGGGCTGAGCTCATACAGTATTCACAAGGACCATAGTTAGAATGCATGTTGTGATTTTTAGACAGGTGCTACCTTGCTAAGTGTGAAAGTTTATCAAAAAGTTTTGAAAAGTCGCCTTTTTGAGTTTTTATCAGTGAAATTTCAGAAATCCTTTGAGCTACAAAGCTGAGCTGGCTGTATGTTCATCATGGGTGCAAGTACAAGGTTTGTGGTGATTTTGGAGTCACTGGTGAAAACCAGGGCTGCGTGGCGTACGAAAATTAGACTTTGTGAAAAAGGCGATTAGGCCTGACGACACCTTTTGTTTAATAAATCCCACAAGCTTTAAGATAGAGGGCTGAGCTCATACAGTATTCACAAGGACCATAGGTAGAGTGTGTGGTGTGATTTTCAGACAGGTGCTACCTTCCCAGGTGTGAAAATCCACCAAAAGGTGGT
Organism: Notolabrus celidotus; assembly: GCF_009762535.1. Taxonomy (NCBI): domain Eukaryota; kingdom Metazoa; phylum Chordata; class Actinopteri; order Labriformes; family Labridae; genus Notolabrus; species Notolabrus celidotus. The sequence goes on along the minus strand of NC_048272.1, from coordinate 40,564,462 downwards.
TAAAAGTCGCCTTTTTGAGATATTTTCAAGGAAATTTCAGAAATCCTTTGAGCCACAAAGCTGAGCTGACTGTATATTCATCATGGGTGCATGTACAAGGTTTGTGGTGATTTTGGAGTCACTGGTGGCAATGAGGGACGCATGGCGTACGAAAAGGCACGATTTCCACAATTTACCGAAAAAGGCGAGGAGGCCTGAGGACACCTTTTCTTGAATAAATCCTAGATGCTTTAAGATAGAGGGCTGAGCTTGCACAGTATTCATCATTACTATAAGTGCAATGTGTGGTGTGTTTTTCAGACAGGTGCTACCTTCCTAAGTGTCAAAGGTCACTGAGAATAAGGTGAGTTTTTAACATTTTTTGTGTTTTTCATCAAAATTTCAGAAATGCTTTGAACTACAAGGCTGAGCTGACTGTGTGTTCATCATGACCATGTGTACAAGGTTTGTGGTGATTTTGGGGTCACTGGTGACAACCAGGGCCGCGTGGTGTACGAAAAGGTGACTTTGTGAAAAAGGCGATTAGGCCTGACGACACCTTTTGTTCAATAAATCCAACAAGCTTTAAGATAGAGGGCTGAGCTCATAGAGTATTCACAAAGACAATAGGTAGAGTGTGTGGTGTGATTTTCAGACAGGTGCTACCTTCCCAGGTGTGAAAATCCACCAAAAGGTGGTTAAAAGTCACCTTTTTGAGATATTTTCAAGGAAATTTCAGAAATCCTTTGAGCTAGGAGGCTGAGCTGGCTGTATATTCATCATGGGTGCAAGTACAAGGTTTGTGGTGATTTTGGAGTCACTGGTGGCAACGAGGGCCGCGTGGCGTACGAAAAGGCACGATTTCCACACTTTACCGAAAAAGGCGAGGAGGCCTGAGGACACCTTTTCTTGAATAAATCCTAGATGCTTTAAGATAGAGGGCTGAGCTTGCACAGTATTCATCATTACTATAAGTGCAATGTGTGGTGTGTTTTTCAGACAGGTGCTACCTTCCTAAGTGTCAAACGTCACTGAAAAAATTGTAAAAACTCACCTTTTTCTGTGTTTTTCATCAAAATTTCAAAAATGCTTTGAACTAGGAGTCTGAGCTGGCTGTGTGTTCATCATGGGTGCATGTACAAGGTTTGTGGTGATTTTGGAGTCACTGGTGGCAACGAGGGCCGCGTGGCGTATGAAAAGGTGACTTTGTGAAAAAGGTGATTAGGCCCGAGGACACATTTTGCTTAATAAATCCCACAGGTTTTAAGATAGAGGGCTGAGCTCGTACAGTATCCACTAGGACCATAGTTAGAATGCATGTTGTGATTTTCAGACAGGTGCTACCTTGCCAAGTGTGAAAGTTCATCAAAAAGTTTTGAAAAGTCGCCTTTTTGAGTTTTTATCAGTGAAATTTCAGAAATCCTTTGAGCCACAAAGCTGAGCTGGCTGTATATTCATCATGGGTGCATGTACAAGGACATTTTTTTACATGTTCTCCCAAACTTCTAAGTCCTTTCTGTCAACATCCATGGAACCCCTGGAACCCAGATGACACTTGGGAAGATCGCACTAGTCTGAAAATCAGCACAGTCATTGTAAATGCCAGCACAATGCACATGTTCACAGTCCAGCGTCCTGGGTCACAGCATTTTTGAAAAAAATCAGAAAGATGTACTTACCTGACCTCACCTCTCAGAGACCCCTTTCAGGTCCACTTTTGCTACTCTGTAGTCACCGCATCATGGTCCCTCTGGCAATCTGAAAGACATGTTTTTTGGGGGGTTTTGGGGCGTTAAGCCTCCACGCCACGTCAAGGCAGCGCCCAAGTGGAGGTTACATATTTATTCAACACATTTATTTGAAAATTATTAACATATAAAACACATTTTTAACAAAGGCACACGATTTGAATGAAGAAATAACAAGAATATTAATAACCTGAACAGAATAATAAGTTAGAGTGAACATAAATAAGAACACATATTACACAAGATAAAAAAATTATTTGAACATTTTGGAACAGTCCTTAAGGAGCACCCTTGGCCGTAGCCGGGCGTGCACCGGCTGAGTTTGCTGCTTCCTGGGGGAGAAGCCAACCTTCTCCTTGACTTTTTTTGCAAGCTTCATTGAGAGGGACTCACGCTTCTTTTTTGGGATCTGTATTGGAAACAAAGAGAAAGTACAGATTGAGCACAGTGAATGTTGACTGGGGCATCATGATAAAGACAATGTTTTAACTTACTGTCGGGACTTCCTCCTCCTCCTTCTCCTCAGAGTCTGAACTCTGGGGTGAGGACGGGGGGGGCCTTTTGCGGCTTGGACCCTCTGTGGCAGGGGCTGTGGCAGGCATCGTGGCAGGGGCTGTGGCAGGCATCGTGGCAGGGGCTGTGGCAGGGGCTGTGGCAGGGGTTGTGGCAGGGGTAGTTTTGTCAGGCCTTACTGACAGGCAGACAAACATCTCCCGCATCTGCTTGGCCCGGGACAGTGTCTTATGCAACGCATAGAATCGCTCTTGCGTGGCGACGTCGTGACACATAAAGTTCGACAAACTTTGTCGAACTTCAGTGTCGTTGCTCTCAAAGTTCTGAAAACAGAAAATCACCCTTGGGTCGGTATGGATGAAATCTACCCCCTGGCAAACGAGTTCCAGGTGTTTGCGATACTCATGTAGGTGGCGACAGCAGTCCTTACATCCAGGAGGCTTGGGTCACCCGGCAGGCCCATCTCTGACCAAGCCCTCCTGAAATAACGGACCATGTCCCTGGCCTGCCCCCGACCCAGGGTGTTGAAGAAAAGGTTATTTAACGGCACAGCCCTCTTTCGGAGCTGGAGCCACTTTCGGAACCACCCGTATTCCTCTGGCTGGAGGTAAAGCTGGGCAAGGCCAAACCTCCTCACCGTTTTGTGTTCCATGACCTCAGCAGAAAAAGAAGACAGACAGACAGAGAAATCAATGGACTGAACCCTCACTGTCACATTACGATGAGTAATGTTACACTTTGACTCACATTTATGAGGTACCCCGTCTGGTCGTCACCCAGCGCATCCTTCACCTCCTTCACTTTCATTCTTGTGAGGACTCTGGTCCTGTGCCCATATATTGAAAGGAGGTACGCCGCCAGGTACCCAAAGAACCTGTATCTCGTCTTAGGATCTTTGGGCGGAGCCTTTTCGAGGTCATCTGAAATGAGAGAGAGCATCTTAGCCGTCAAATCAGCACAGTCATGGATGTATGTCGGATTGCCTCCAAACACAGCCTTACCCAGGAGTGAAGGAATTTTGGCCTTGGCCAGCTTCTGGCAGGCAGCCAGGGATTCCTTGGCCACCAGCCTGCCCTGCTTGACCTGTTTAACCAAGGTCTGGTGGCCCAGGACGGTCCGGCCCACGTGTTTGTACAGCTTTTTCAGCTCTCGGAACACCAGGATGGACTTATTGCCACCCAGTCGGCAGTAGGGGGGAGGGGTGTCCCTAAAGTACTCCGTGAAGGAGATGGCGTGGCCCAGGTAGAGTACGATGGTTGGGGGAGCCCAACCAAACTTCCGGAGGACTTCCGGGTATCTGTAAAAAGACCAGTTAGGATTGAGTCTCCATCAGTCTCGTGTTCCGAGTACTCGGTCACTTGTTTCAAAGTTTGACAAACACTTACGCCTTTAAATGTTTAATATTGAGGAGGAACTCCCATGTCCAATAGTTGGCCGATTCCCAGCCGATCATCATATATTTGATGAAGGCCTTGGCCCTGCTTGCCTTCAAGACTGCATTCTGTTGCATCTTTTCTGTGCCCTCAGGGCAGAACACATAGGCGCAGTAGTCCTCCAGGTAGCTCTCTGTGAAGACACAACAAAGATGCCGTGAACATTCAGCGTGGCGTGACAGAACTCCACAAACCTGCACACTCAACAATGTGTTCTTTCTCACCTATCGAGGTGGGGAAGGACAAATTCCTCATTCGGGAGGCCTTGCTTTTCCCCCCGAAGATTTTGACCAGCGACTGCTGGACGTCAGCCTGGGTCTTTTTGGAGCTTGGGCCCGCTGTCGCCCTCCTCTTGGTGGGGCTTTTGCTCTTCGCCTCCAACAGGGGCTCTTCCTTCTCCTCCTCCAGCAGGGGCTCTTCCTCCTCCTCCTCCTCCAGCAGGGGCTCTTCCTCCTCCTCCTCCAGCAGGGGCTCTTCCTCCTCCTCCTCCAACAGGGGCTCTTCCTCCTCGACCGGCTCCTGCCCCTGCTGCTCCTCCTGCCCCTGCTGCTCTTCCTGCCCCTGCTGCTCCTCCTCCACCCGTACTAGAGTGTGCCTTGTTTTTCTTTTTCTTTTGAGACCTGCCAGCTGCTGTGTCCCCGTCCCTGCCAGCTGCTGCATGCCAGGCCCTGCCAGCTGCTGCGTCCCGGATCCCGACGGCCCTGCCAGCTGCTGTGTCCCGGGTCCTGCCGCCCCTGCCAGCTGCTGCGTCCCGGGTCCTGCCGCCCCTGCCAGCTGCTGCGTCCCGGATCCCGACGGCCCTGCCAGCTGCTGTGTCCCGGGTCCTGCCGCCCCTGCCAGCTGCTGAGTCCCGGATACCGACGCCCCTGCCAGCTGCTGTGTCCCGGGTCCTGCCGCCCCTGCCAGCTGCTGCGTCCCGGGTCCTGCCGCCCCTGCCAGTTGCTGCTGTTGTCCGCAAGACAAAACGGAACTGAAAATTCATTTGAATGAATGTTAATGTGAATCAATTTGGACTTGTATTTTTGATTCACTCACCCTGAGGGCCTGCATATCCTGCTGTAGCTCACGGACCTCTCGCTCGAGGTCGTTCGCATGCTGCCGGATGGTTATGCAGTTGGGGTTTTGGCACAGATCCCCAGGACCCTCGTCACTGTCCAGGTCAAGGTCCAGCTCACTCTTCATCGGTGGCTGTGGGTTCGACGCCCTCAATTCGGCCAACAGGGACATCGCATGTCGCCTCTTGAGGCGTTTCAGCTCATCCTCAACCCGTCGCTGGGTGACATCTTTGTGTGCCCTGAGGTGCTTTTCTAAATGCAACACTGAAATGTTACATAGCCCTATTGGGCATGTCCCGCCACCGAGGAGAGTACGACCTGTCGCCAAATTGTTTAAGATGGTCCTCTCCTTCACATTTCTTAGGTCGTGTATTACCCGAAGGTGCTTGGAAACGCAGAGCAGCAGTTTCCCGCAGATGGGGCAGTCACCCTGGGTTTTGGTTTTAGTCATCTGTGACAGAAAATATAGTGCACCTTTAATATTCAATATTTTGGCAGCAAACACATTGAACAATACATCCAGGAAATATTACTCACTTTCCAGGCTTTAACTGGTGTGCCTTGTGTAACTTCTGTGTGCCCTGAGGTGCAGTGGTCTCAATATCCAATCTTCTTATACAATGCGCCCCCAGTGGTGGTTAACCTGTCAAGTACATGTCAATAAACAGTTACACACAAGCAACCAAGACAGCAGAAGTCCTCCATGCAGCGAGAGGGGAGTTTCAGGGTCACAACACTGCTTTCTTAGCCAAAATTCATTTTTGTCTACTTTTAAAAAATTCCAGTCGGGCTGTAAGTCTCACACCCAACCAATCAGGAGGCTGTTTGGGGAGTTTGGGTATAAAGTTACCCAAATTGACCAAAAGTACCCCTAATTGAATGTGGGCGGGATCCCCTGACAAGCCCAACGCATCAGGAGGCTGTTTGTGGAGATTTGGTACAAATTTACCCAAATTGATGAAAAGTGCCCCTAATTGAAGTGGGCGGAGCCTCCCTGACACACCCAAACAATCAGGAGGCTGTTTGTGGAGATTTGGTACAAATTTACCCAAATTGATGAAAAGTGCCCCTAATGGAATGGGGGAGTGGCCTGCCGACACACACAGCCAATCAGGACGCTGTTTGGGGAGTTTTGGTATAAAGTTGCCCAAATTGACGAAAAGTAACCCTAATGGAATGGGGGCGGGTCACCCGATCACTCACGATTCCATTTGGGGGACTTTGGTATAAAGTTACCCAAATTGACCAAAAGTGCCCCTAATGGAATGTGGGAGTGGCCTCCCGACAATCCCAGCCAATCAGGAGGCTGTTTGGGAAGTTTTAGAATAAAGTGCCCCAAATTTACCAAAAGTAGCCCTAATGGAAAGGGGAGTGGCTAGGGGTTCTGGGGGTGGTACCCGCCAAAGTAGCCATAATTGAACATAAGTCAAAAGGGGCTACTTTAGGGGCTCCCCCTGGTGGAAGTGGCTGGGATTTAAGGAGCCCAAAATGAAATGGGCCAGACTCTCCCTATCTATCCTGAGGAAAAGAAGCTGCCTAATAATTGTGCACACCTCATATAGGGTGTTGATCTCCTAAGGCCACACCCTCCCTCACTACACAAATGCACATCACCTGGTATGCTTAAATCCAATAGGAATTCAAGTTTATTCAGCTCGGAGTTGGAAAGTATGCATAAAAATGACGATATGGTCAAAATACTCACGTGCCTAATAATTGTACATGCAGTGTATCCTTCTCCTGCAGGAGGAGCCACACCTCCTGCAGGAGCCACACCTCCTCCTGCTGCTCCGCCGGCGACGACAAAGCCTTGGAGATAAATCAGGGACTAGCATCGTAAGGCAAGTCATAAACTTTTCCGAAAATCAGAACATGAGCATCCGGAGTGATACTGTTTGGGCTTGTCACACTCTGCCTATATCATGGTAAAGCAAAGCCTGCTATTTTAGTTTGGTTTGGGAGTCGGAAGCACACTGAGCTACTGAAGCAGGCAAAGAAACTGAAGGGAACCGGAGTGTATTTGAACGATCACCTGACAAAAAAGAACATCAAAATTGCCAGACAGGCACGCATTCTGAGAAAACAAAACAAGATACAAGCTACGTGGACAAGAAACTGCAAAGTCATGATAAGATTGAATGGAACGCCTGAAGAAGCTAAAGTGGTAATGATAAGAGAGCTCAACGATCTGGACCAATACAAATGAGAATGACTGTTATCACAAAAACACAGTTCTTTTTCATCTGGATATGCAGGTTTCCTATATTGTGGTCACTGTTCCGCGTGTGGATTAAAATGAAAACACATCTTTTACTGTGTGGAAGAACATCAGCATGGACTATGACAACAACACAACAAACTGTGGACTTTTGTGAGGACTATTTGTTTCCTTCCAAAGACAGAGGAATACCTCTTGAGGACTGGCGATGGTCAGGGAAATGACCTGCGCAGTTTGTGTTGCAACTATGAGAATCTAAACTTCAAAACTTTTGACCATGAGGAGCACAAGCGGTATGACGTTGAAAAATGATCTGGACCCTGAAAATCATTTCTACAATCCCAGTAACAACACTTGAGTACAACACAGATGAACAATTTAATGTAAGCGTCAAAATGAAGGAGGCCTTATCTATTATCCACTTCAACAGTAGAAGCCTCTGTAGAAACTTCTCTAAAATGAAGGATTATTTAAGCAAATTCAGCAAGTTTAATATTGTTGCAGTATCAGAGACATGGCTTGACACTGAGAAAGTCCATGACATGGAACTGGAAGGATATGAATTATTTACAATAAATAGAAACAATAAAAAAGGGGGAGGAGTTGCCCTGTATGTTGACACAGCCTTGAGATGCACCCGGGTTGATTGTATGTCAAACACTGTAGATAACATGATGGAATGTCTAACTATTGAAATTGACATCAAAAATTCAAAAACATCATAAGCTGTGTATACAGAACACCAGGATCATGCATTGACACATTTAGGGATAAACTAGTGGACATGTTTAAGAACTTTAATGACAAAAAGGTTCATATAGTATGTGGTGATTTCAAAATTGATTTGTTAAACCCCAACGACAACAAAATACCAACAGACTTCATACATCTGTGTGTACAATCTGTCTGCACTACAGTTTGTGTGAGCCTCAACCAGCGTTAGCTTACCTGTCCTGTCCCGGCCTGAGCCTCACCTGGCGTCTACCTGAAAAAAGACGCTGCCTGAGTCCTCTTCCACAATGTGAGCCGGTAGGACATACATCTGGCTCGTATGTGTCTGGCTCTTTTTCCTGCCTGTTCACCTGCCAGTGACGGGCTTACTCCAGTACTCGGCTGCTGACCTGCTCCGGCTGCGCTGTCACCTGCCTTGACCTGTGCCAGCGGCACTCCAGCTCCACCCGGACATCACCTTCCGGCCTTGCCGGCGATACATCCACTGAGGGTCCCGCCGGAATTTCCACCATAACAACTTAACAGCAATAAAGTCCATCTGAGGACTTCCGGTCATGGCGGCCATGTAAGAAGACGCGTCTCACGCTGCTCTGCTGTAGTTACTACTTATTTCTACTGAAATGACTCTCATTTGCAACAAAACTTCATAACAAAGTGTTAACGTGGACTCTGTAATGCCGAGGGCTGGAAAATTAAGTAAAGAAACGAGCAAAACGTCAAAGCAACCGAAGTTAACCGACTATCGTGTTCGTGGTGAAACACAGAAAGCTAACGAGGATATGGAGGAGGAGGAGGAGGAGGGGGTCAGCGATGAAGGAGAACTTGGAGGTGCTAAGGCGGACGCAATACTGGCTGCTATCAGCTGCCTGAAAACAGAGTTTTCATCAAGATTTGATGGAATTATGGCGGCGATAGAAGACGTGAAGAAGGAGGTAAGCGACTGCACTGAAAGAGTGTCACAGGCGGAACTTCGTATTTCAAGTGCCGAAGACGATGTAGCTAACCTGCAAGCTAAAGTCCACACACTAGAGACAAAAAATAAATCCCTGGAGGACAAGCTCTTGAAACCAGATCTCGAGTGAACAACCTGAGACTAGTGGGACTGCCGGAGGGTGCCGAAGGAGGGAATACATGTTCGTTTTTGGAAAAATGGATTCCAGAAGTACTGAATGTTGCGACTCTACAATCTTCAGTCGTTATTGAGAGGGCACACCGAATCGGACCGATGAGGGACACCCCGGCGCCACCGAGGACCGTAATAATGAAGTTTCTCAACTATAAGGATAAGCAGGCGGTCATGGCTGCTACACGGGCTAAAAAAGACATTCGGTACAAGGACCAGAAAGTACGGTTCTACTCGGACTTTGCTACGGGAATACACCAACTGAGGAAACAATTCGACCCAGTCCGCCAGGAACTTCGCAACCTCGGGATCCGTCATGGAGTGATTCACCCAGCGAGACTGTTGGTAACATACAAAGAACGCACCTACACTTTCAAAACCCCAGCCGAAGCTCAGGAGTTTATTAAGAAGACTCAGAAGGGGAGTTGTTTATGTTCAGTGTGTTGGATGTGGGTTTTGACATCCAGATTTGTCATGCTTCTCAGTATGTTTATTTCTGTATTGCAAGGTAATCTATTACTTTTTGTTAAAGATGTCTCAAGGAGTAAAACTTAATTTTGTTTCTTGGAACTGCAGAGGTCTGCAAAAGATTAAAAAGATTAAACAAGTCATGAATAAGATAAAGCATATAGACTCCAAAATTGTTTTTCTACAAGAAACTCATCTTTTAGATGAGGAGGATAAAAAGATTAGGAGGAGGTGGCAGGGTAGTGTATTCACAGCACCATTCTCATCTCGGGCCAGAGGAGTTATGACTCTTATTCATAACACAGTCCCATTTCAGGTACAAAATGTAATCAAAGATAGAATGGGAAGATATTTGATAGTCCAAGGCTCTCTATTATCAGAAAATCTAAACTTAGTAAACTTGTATGGACCTAACATAGATGATCCTACATTTTTTGAAGATCTGTTATTAACTCTTTCAACATATGCGGGGCAGTATGTAATAGGAGGAGATTTTAATTGTACGCTTGACCCCAGTATGGATAGATCCACAGGACAAGATCAATCACACAACAGGTGTAGAACAGTTGCTCATCGGTTTATGAAATAATTAAGTCTATTGGATATATGGAGAGAAATGAATCCACAAGTAAAATCCTTTTCTTGTTACTCTAGTGTATTCCAGACATATTCTCGAATTGATTATTTTTTAATTTCCTCAGACCTTCGGTCCAAAATTTATAACTGCTTCTACGATAATATTGTGATCTCGGATCATGCGCCATGTTGCTTAGTGTACGTGGACAAAAAATTGACTAAAGATACACCTAGATGGCATTTTCAGCATAAATGGTTACAAGATGAAGATTTGGGGAAATGTATAGGAAAACAGATTGATGAGTTTTTTGAGATGAATACTACACAAACATCTGCATGTACAAGGTGGGAAGCTTTTAAAGCTTTTCTTAGAGGGCATATCATTAGTTACACAGGCTCAAAATCAAAAAAGGCGCGGGAGGAGAGAACACAATTGGAAAATAAAATAAAAATTCTTCAGGAAAAGGTTTATGAGGAAAGTAATTCACGAATGGAAAGCAATTTATTGATTTTGAGAGCTGAATATGAAAAACTGTCTGCCTTTAGAGCTGCTTCTAGTCTTCTAAGACTAAAGCAATCATTCTATGAACAAGGTGACAAATCGGGTAAATTATTAGCATGGCAAATAAAACAATTGGAAACCTAAACACCAATCACAACAATTATATCTAATGATCATGTTGTTGTGGATCCTATAGAAATTAATGATGCTTTCAGAGAATACTATAAAGAATTATATGACACAAAAAATGAAACTAATTTACAAAATCTTAACACGTTTTTGGACGAACTACCTATACCAAGTATCCCAAATGAACATAAAGAAGATCTGGAGCTAGAAATTACAAAAGAAGAAATCGGACATGCTATCGTTAATATGAAATCAGGAAAAAGGGCAGGACCAGATGGTCTTCCAATTGATATATATAAAAAATTCAAGAATAAATTATTAATACCACTTTTTGAAATGTTTCTGGAGGCATTTCAGAAGGACAGTCTTCCACCCTCTATAAATAGTGCTTTAATTACGTTACTGCCAAAACCAGGCAAACCCACTAATAAATGTGAGAACATGAGACCAATAAGTTTGTTAAATTCAGACCTGAAGATAATATGTAAACTTTTAGCAAAACGTTTACAATTGTTATTGCCAATTATCATTAATAGAGATCAAAATGGTTTTATAATGTGAAGGCAAGGTTTTCACAATGTAAGAAGGGTACTGAATATTATTCATGCTAACAAAGAAACATCTGATACAGCACTTTTATCATTAGATGCTGAAAAGGCTTTTGATAGGGTCGAATGGCCTTATCTTTTAAAAGTTTTAGAAAAATTTGGGTGTGGGAATTATTTCATAAAATGGGTTCAGGTAATATATAAAAATTCTACAGAGGAAATCCTAACAAATAGAAATATTTCGAAACCAATAAAAATCAGTAAAGGTTGCCGTCAGGCATGCCCGCTCTCGCCCTTATTGTTTACATTGGCAATTGAACCTCTTGCAATAGGAGTACGTACACATCCACAATTTTGTGGAATAGCAGTAGGACCGACAAAGCATAGAATATCTCTGTGCACTGATGATGTAATTTTAATCATGTCAAAATTAAATAAATCAATCCCAGCCTTGCTACAACTTATAAAAACGTTTGGCGATATTTCAGGATACAAAGTGAATAATACTAAATCCTCTATATTACTGCTCAATGCAAATGAAAGAAGGAGTCCAACTTCAGATGTAACTCAATTTAATGTAGTAGAACAGTTAAAATATTTGGGAGTACAGATTTTGCCTAAACAAGAACATGTTGTTAAAGCTAATTACGAACCTTTATTGATGGAAACCAATGAGTCAATGGATAGATGGATGTCACTACCTATATCTACAATTGGAAGAATTAATATTTTAAAAATGAATGTACTACCAAAATTCCTTTATTTATTTCAAAATGTTCCACTGCCGCCACCTTCAGATTTTTTCTCAAAAATTAAAAAAATGTTCATGAAATTTATATGGAATGATCGGAGGGCGAGACTTCGTTTGTCTTTACTTTATTTACCATTTGATCGAGGGGGTTTAAAATGTCCAAACTTAATGTGGTACTACTGGGCTGTGCAGCTGAGATCTGTTATGTTCTATTTTTCAACAAATGATCTTCCTCACTGGACTGAAATGGAATCCCGTGGTCTAAAACTACCTCTTCCATTAGACATATACTCAGACACAGTAAAAAAAACTACGGAAACAAACTAAAAATCCAATTGTGAAACATATGATAAAGGTATGGTATGATGTAAAAAATATTTAAAAGAACCACACTCACTATCACAGTATAGTCCAATATGGGGTAATCAGTTATTTGTACCAGGAAGAACAGATGCAACATTTAAAATATGGGACTCTAAGGGACTTAAAATGATCCAAGACCTTTTTTTGACAGACTCAGACACTATGATGACTTTTGAGGAGCTAAGGTCTACATACAAATGCACTTCCTGCTCTTGAGGAGTGCAGACGCTTTTTTGCTTGCTCTTGCTTATGCTTGCATTCTTTTCATTTTAACTCTTTTTTTCTTCACTGAGAGACTACAAGCAGTCACTCCAGGATACTTAGAAACCACTGGGACTACAATTTACTGTCGACAAAGTAAACAACTGCCTTATCTCGACATTTTATCGAAACTGCAAACGTGGCCTACTGATCGGCAAAAGCCTGTTAGCAGCTAAGCGAACCAAAATGCCTCCTTTCACTGTGGACGATTTTCAGAAGATCCTTCAGAAAATTGCTGTGCTGGAAACAAAGATGCATCGGATAGAAGTGAATGTGGAAGTGAATGGACTATGCGGGAATGACACCACTCTTCCATGGGGTCAGAGCAGCAGACATGTACCTGCTAACACACGGCTAGTTAGCCCAAACAATGACACTCCAAAACAGGAGGACTGTGCAGTTGGGACCAGCTGGAACACTCTTGGCGCTAGGCCTAAAGATAAAACGTTTCCCACGGACATGAGAGAACGGATAACAGGCAGAGCCAAGCGCCCTGAGATTTCTGATGCGACTGGCTGGCCTGCACTCTCATCCAGAAGGAGTGCCGCCTCAACCCCCCTACCAAGGAGGAAACAGCCATGGACAGCAGTAAAAACTACTAGTAAGAGCAAACCTGTAGAAGAAACAAAGATACATTTAGAGAACAGATTTGCACCACTTTCACAAGATCCTGACTCTCCATCCCAGGACCTGAGAAACCCTGTGTCCTCGAAGACCAAGGGAAGGTACGAGACCAAATCTATAAGCAAAAGGCCGCAGAGGGAGCTGACGACTGGGCCTGAAACACTGATCGTGGGCGATGGTGTCGTGAAAGAGGTCAGTAGCCTCTGTGGCAAGAGAAACACCAAAGTCCTCTGCTTCACCAACGATTCGGTCTCTGACATTTCAGACAAAATTCTGGACATTGTTGCTGACCACACAACGGTGAAATCACTCATTCTTCACACTGGGGCCTTGGATGTTGTGAAGCAACAATCTGAGTTATTGAAACAAGATTTTACTGATCTGCTGCGCAAAGTCAGATCTGTTGATACTGTGGTGTTTATCAGTGGCCCTCTACCGACTGTCCGAAGAGGGGACGAGAGATTCAGCAGGCTGTTGATTTTGAACAAATGGCTCAAAGCTACATGTGCTGCTCAATCAGTGAACTTTATTGACAATTTTAATATTTTCTGGGAACGCAGACACCTTTTTAAGGCAGATGGATTTTGCCTCAACAAGTCAGGAGTAAGATTGTTCACTTCCAACCTATTTTACTCTGTGTATCACACACCAGCTTCCCTGGCCAAGGACAAGAGACAAGACAAAACAAAACAGAAGATAAGACCACATTCTGGAGGAAAACGACTGAGATCGCTGAGCCAGGAGGAGTCTTCATCGCCGCCACCTTCACCCCCCCAAGAGGAGCGTCCTCCAGTGCCGCCAACTTCAACCCCCCAACGAGAGGAGCGTCCTAGACTGCGGCCATCTTCACCCCCCCAACAAGAGGAGTGGCCTCCACTGCGGCCATCTTCCACCCCCCAACAAGAGGAGTGGCCTCCACTCCCAACAGGAGGAGATTTCTATTCTTCACCACCCCAAACACCAGCCAACTCCCCGCCCTCTCCAGTCACTCTCTCTCCCTCCTCCCCCCTCCTGGATTTTACGGATGAGATGAAAAAGCTTGTCAATGTTGGAATCAAGCTTACACCCCGTCCAAATCCCATATTCTCTCCCCTAAATCTACCCCATCGCCCAGCCCCCAGCCCACCACCGCACCCGAAACCACCATCACAGAAACTTCACAAAGCCCCTTCACCTCCTCAGAATCATCATCATCATAACAATTCTAACTGATATGGGCCGGGTCCAGGCTTCAAAGCTGATATCATTAATGTTTTCAACCAGGAAAAGCCGGGGCCCTGTGGAATTCAGGTAGCCTCCTCAATTCCTCTGTTGGCAGGAAATAGAAAAAGGGTAAATCTGCTAAGAAACAGAAGATACTCGACTAAATCTGCCAACTTATTAAATTTAGCTCCAATTCCTCGTCAGCCACAAACAGCTGTAAAAAATAACACAACTGGTTTTAACTCACTAAACTTAGCTTTATTAAATATCAGGTCTCTGGGAGGCAAATCTTTTTTAATAAATGATTTTATTATTAAACACAATCTTAATTTTATGTTTTTAACAGAGACTTGGTTAGACCAAGATAACAGTGCAGCTGTACACATTGAATCATGCCCTCCAAACTTCTCTTTTGTGAGTGAGACTAGAACGCATAAAAAAGGAGGAGGTGTTAGTATAATCTTTAATGAGTTATTCAAATGCAAGCAGGTGTTTTATGGAAATTTCACTTCTTTTGAATATGTGGCTCTTCAGTTAAATACATCCTCTCGGTCTATATTTCTTAATATTTACAGACCACCTAAATACTGTACTGATTTCTTTGATAACCTTGTTGAACTACTGTCTCTTATCTGCACTGACTTTGATTCTGTTTTAATTGTTGGTGATTTTAACATCCATGTTGACAAACCTGAGGACAGAGTGACTGAAGAACTGTGTTATGTCCTTGACAACTTTGGACTCACTCAGCATGTGACGCAGCCCACACACAACAGGGGCCACATCCTAGACTTGGTTATCTCCAAGGGTCTAAACATTTCCAAGGTTCTGGTATCTGATGTTGCTCTCTCTGATCACTGCTGTGTTTTCTTTGAAAGTGATTTATCTGTGAACACTAATGTTCAAACTGAGGTTATCTCAAAACGTTACATTACTGAAAGTACCAGTGATATATTTATTCAGGCTTTCTCTTCCATAACCCCCCTCTCTAGGTTCTCTGCAAATGAACTTGTAGAAGATTTCACTTTAAAAATTACAAACATTATTGATTCCATTGCACCAACTAAATTAAAAGTGGTCTCCAATAAGAAAAAATCGCCTTGGAGGAATACCATGCAGGTCAAACATGAAAAAAAGGAATGTCGAAAAGCTGAGCGCAGGTGGCGTAAAACAAAGCTTCAGGTTCATTATGACATTTATAAAGAAAGACTTCACATGTTTAATCTAGAACTGAAAAAGTCAAGGCAGACCTTCTTCTCAGACATTATCTCCAAAAACAAAGATAATGCACGCGCCCTGTTTGCTACAGTCGACAGGCTAACAAACCCCCCTGTGCCAGTGGCCTCTGAACATTTATCTACCAAGGCCTGCAATGAATTTGCATTCTTCTTCACTGCCAAAATTCAGAAAATCAGACAAGCAGTCAGCACTACTGTACGAGGTACTGGGAATGTGTTATCTGTGTGTCCACCAAAAAACAACTCAATCACTATGACACAATTTAATCCAATAAATTACAAAAACCTACAAGACATAATACAACATTTGAAATCCTCATCCTGCTGCCTTGATATTCTACCATCACCATTTTTCAAAAAGGTTTCAGACTGCATGACCTCAGATCTGCTTCAAATTGTCAACATGTCTCTTCTTACAGGTGTCTTCCCCCAGGCCATGAAAACAGCAGTAATTAAACCCCTCCTGAAGAAGAACAATTTAGATGCATCTGAAATGAACAACTATAGGCCGATATCAAACCTCCCTTTTTTAAGTCAAATTATTGAAAAAGCTGTTTTTCAACAACTGAACAATTATCTAATGATAAATGACTGTTTTGATGTCTTCCAATCTGGATTCCGATCACATCACAGCACAGAGACCGCTCTAGTCAAGGTCCTCAATGATATTCATTTAAACACAGACAATGGCAAAATCTCAGTTTTGGTATCACTTGATCTCAGTGCTGCTTTTGACACAGTTGACCACAAGATACTACTGGACAGACTTGAAAACTGGGTGGGACTCTCTGGTGCAGTACTAAATTGGCTTAAGTCCTATTTAAATGACCAGGACTATTTTGTGTCTATAGGTAAATACACATCTGAGCGGATGAAAATCGTATGTGGAGTACCTCAGGGATCCATTCTGGGGCCTCTACTATTCAACATCTACATGCTCCCCTTAGGTCAGATAATAAGAAACAACCAAATAAAATACCATAGCTATGCAGATGACACACACATTTACATCACCATATCACCAGGGGATTATAGTCCCATACAAACACTGAGTAAATGCATTGAACAAATCAATGACTGGACGAGACAGAACTTTCTTCAGTTAAACAAAGAAAAAACTGAAATGATTGTTTTTGGAGCCAAGGAAGAAAGGTTAAAGGTTACTGCTCAGCTCCAATCTGCAATGATGAAATGTTCAAACCAAGCCAGAAACCTTGGTGTAGTCATAGACTCAGACCTTAATTTCAGCAGCCACATTAAGACAATTACAAAGTCTGCCTACTATCACCTTAAGAATATATCAAGGATTAAAGGACTCATGTCTCAGCAGGATGCAGAAAAACTCCTCCATGCATTTGTCTTTAGCAGACTAGACTACTGTAACGGGGTCTTTACAGGACTCCCTAAAAAGTCCATCAGACGGCTGCAGCTCATACAGAATGCTGCTGCTCGAGTCCTAACAAGGACCAAAAAAGTAGACCACATTACTCCAGTTCTTAGATCTCTACACTGGCTTCCTGTCTGTCAGAGAATAGACTTTAAAATCCTGCTGATGGTTTATAAAGACCTGACTGGTTTAGGCCCAAAATACATTGCTGATCTGCTACTACTTTATGAACCACCTCGACCTCTGAGGTCATCAGGTACTGGTCTGCTTTCAGTTCCTAGAGTCAGAACGAAACATGGTGAAGCAGCGTTTAGTCATTATGCACCATATATCTGGAACTCACTCCCTGAAAGCTGCAGGTCTGCTCAAACTCTCACCTCTTTTAAATCAAAGACTAAGACTTTTTTATTTACCTCTGCCTTCCTATCTTAGATTATTTTAACCCACTTTAAATTAAAATTTTAATGTAATTTTTAATATATTTCTAATTTTCCTTTTCTTTTCTGTTTTATCATATTTGTCATTTTAATTATGTTCTTTTATGCCTGTCTGAATGTCTCCAATGCTTTTAATGTTTTAATGTAAAGCACATTGAGTTGCCCTCGTGTATGAAATGCGCTATACAAATAAAGCTGCCTTGCCTTGCCTTGCCTTTTGTCCATAAATAATTTTTACCTTGAGATTGGGGACAAATAATTTTAATGTCCACTTTGGGGTCTTCAGCTATACACAAATACACAGACTGATAAAAGTCACCTTTGGGTGCCCTCACTGTCCTTTGGGGACAAGACTCATTAAATGTCATTAACTGCATGCACCTTCAGCTATGTTCAGTAAGGAGAGCATGTTGTCATAAAATATGAAATTCAATCTTTGATCGACCATCACTGGTCTTGTCAGGCCGAACAACGGCCCTTAGCGGTGATATAATCCCAACATAGCACGACCTGTCATGAGCTATTGCTTCATTAACACACACCTGTCAGCCAATCAGAAAAGAGTACTCACCCAGACCATAGAATAATGTAGATTAAGAGGTAGACTGAATATGTCATAGTAGCACCACAATGAAAATCTGCATGAAATAATAATAATACACCAAACAGACTTGCGTTTGCTGATATCTTTTTAGTGACATAATGGATGGACATCATGTACGAGTGCCACACAGCTCAAATGGAATGTCCTTGAAAATGACAGGTTGTCACAAACTTGGCTAGCTTTCAAATGAATGCATCTGGACAGCTAACAGTCAGTTAACATACTTGACTAGAGACTGTTCAGAGAAACAATTCCTTGGCTCGCTAGCAACATAGCAGGTTGTGCTCCAAACTACAACCAAGAACTTTGGCTATATAAAAATACAGAAGACCTTTGTGCACAGACAAATTTAACATTAGCGTCTGAAATAAGATACAGATATACTTCAAACAGGTATACTTCAACAAATATCTATCATGAGTCCTGAGAACAAGCCTTTCTCTTTAAGGCAGTGATCCGATTTCTGACATCATTTTTCACTCCAGTCCAGATTCGGTCTTTGAGCGCATCAGGTTCTGCGTTGATACACCGAATGCAGTCAATCTTTTGAGGTACCTTGCATGTGTGGATGAAGCGCATCATGTGTCTTTCAACTGCACGCACCTCGCTGTCTTCCCACTTCCGTTTGGAGTTACCTCTTTTGTCTGTGAAGAAAAGATAGAGGTGTTGTCAATATCTCATTACTAAAAGCATTTTTTGCAGTCCATCCACAACAGCAAAACTGATCAATAATGGAGGATAATGAATGCTAGATATCCCTAAAAAGGTTTTTAATTATTTAAACACAATCCCAAATAGGTATCACAGTTACATTTGATAAAAGAAAAGCAGGCTCCCTGCTCCACCAACATTAGCCAAAGAAAGTACTGCCTTTTTGGGAGCAGAGCTCAGGTCCTGATGATGTCACATACTGTACAGACAACAGAAAGAAAAATCTTTACGATAGACCAAAAGCTCTTCGAGGGTTACGCCTTTATTCATAGAATCTGGAGTTACAATACGTAACGTTATAAGCATTTTTCAAAGTGTTACAGTGTTACTACTGAAACTTAAGATTATTCTCCAAACTCACTTTTTAGCTGCATTTGTCAACACTTTTTAATAAGAGATTTTACTATCAAACTACTTCACAGAAATGAACCTTTAGATGGGGACAAATCATTTTAATGTCACGTTTGAGCTCTACAGCTGTACACAAATACACAAACTGATCAAATTCACCTGTGGGTGCCTCACTTTCACAGGGACAAGAGTCATTAAATGTTATTATTACCCGGCTTTCTTACTGACCTTCCGGTTGTGCAAGATGTTTGATTCTGATCGGTTATTAACTTTCACTTATATGAGCAACACCAGAGACTAACTGATCACACGTCATGTCAAATCAATCCGCGGAGAAGAGTTCAGACACATTTAGCTTCTGCTTGTTGACACCATAGACCGTAAGGTGAGGTAAAACCGTTAGCTACCGTTTGCATCATATTGGTAAACAATGTGGCTAAAACATTACCTTCGGTTAGCATGCTAAACCGGCAGGCTACGGTTGTTTACATATTGGATCCTGTCCATCAATATGATGAAGGAGTGGAGCAGGTGAGAGAAACTTTAGGTTAGTGATCTCTACAGAGAAACTTAAAGGTGACATATCATGCAAAATTGACTTTTTAATGGTTCTCTACCTGAAATATGTTTCCCTGGCATGTCTACAAACCCCCCGAGAATGAATAAAATCCATCCTGCCCCTGTTCTGATTTCTCCACCTTTCTGTAAATGTGTGTGAAACCAGCCGTTTCAGACTTCCGTGTTTTTGTTACGTAACAACAATATCCGGTCTGTCACGGAGTCAGAGCTCGGAGCTTGTTCAGCCCATAGACTGTATAAAATAATACTGAATCCCTCCTCCGTTTTTCATTACCTGCACAAATGTGTGCTAACAAGGAGATTAGGAGGGAGGCATGCTAGTTGTAGGCTGTCTTAATAAACACAAAGGTCGGTTTGACTCCCCACGTCTGCAGATTTGAAGATCTAGTGGATAAATGCTAGCGCTAGTTAGCATAGCCACATAGCTATATGTTCGTAGCTGTAGCTGTAGCTGTAGCTGTAGCTGTAGCTGTAGCTGTAGCTGTAGCTGTAGCTGTAGCTGTAGCTGTGTACCAAGACACACGTCGACATACTGACAAATAAAACAACAAGAAACACTAAATCTGTGACCAATCCTTCAGAAAGGTCCTGCTGCCTTTCTGGTAGAGGTCGGTTTTACTCCCCACGTCTGCAGATTTGAAGATCTAGTGGATGATTTTTATTTATCATGGATAAGTGCTAGCGCTAGTTAGCATAGCCACATAGCTACATGTTCGTAGCTGTGTACCAAGACACACGTCTACATACTGACAAATAAAACAACAAGAAACACTAAATCTGTGACCAATGGTTCAGAAAGGTCCTGCTACAGGCGCCTCTCCGTCAGGATCAGATTCTGGATCAGATTCAGAGGGTTGAAGTAACGCGATCTCTGGGCAGCCGTGTATATTCAGCCAACATGTAAACATTAGATCAACGTGCTGGAGAGCCGAGGCACATCCACTTCCTGAGGGGGCGTGGTCAGAGAGAAAACAGAGTGTTCTGAGGAGGACTGAAGAAGAGGGCTTTTCAGGCAGACCAAAATCTGATTTCAAAGTGTTTTTTTGAGCATTAACTTTAAAGACATGTTTTGGGGACCTCTTAGACCAATATATATTGATGAAAAAAGCGTGATATGTCCCCTTTAAACCATGAGCGGTGGTGATGATAGCAGCAGGGTTCAAAGTTCAGACATTTGTTTCTTTTTAAAGGTGTGTGAACCACAGAGCTCAGAGAAGGAGAGCTGAATGAGGACAGTTTCATGTTCAATCCACCACAACAGGCAGAGAAGAATCCATCACCATGGAACCATCACTGACGAGGAATCACTGGGACTATTTTTAAAAACTGTAAACAGAAATCATTTAAATCAATAAAATCATCTTTAATCAATGTTTTTAACAACGTGTTTGTATTTTGAGTAAGTAGCAAGGGAATATCAGGATAATGTATGGTAAGCAGGTTGTTATGGGGAAAGAATCCGTTTAGGGTGGTCAAGAACCCTCCTCTTCGCGTCGGGGTCTTGTCTCACCCTGTCTGGATTCTTTTTCCCATAACAACCTGCTAATAGTACATTATCCCTTACTTTTCTGCATGCACTTTAAGCTATGTTTAGTATGTGAATATGAAGTTCAGTCTTTGATCGTAACATAAGAGTGCAGATTCTGCCATAATGCCATTCTTTAGGCTATCACTGGACACATTGCTGTCACTATGAAAGGACATAATTAATCCTAATCTGTCATATTAGTAGGTATGGGTATTGTTAGGATTTTATCATACCAATATAAGTAATACTTATCGACACAGATACTTATCCATATTTTTGTTAAATGCATAAAACATTAGGGGAAACACTGTGACTGTGTCCTGATTTAATAACTATGGACTTATTTTAACAATAGTACGTGTTACCTTGAATCAATGAGGTCGAGACAGTCACTTTTTTAGTTTGGTAAACCCCATCTGCATTGGAGCTGGGAGGTGCTGGGAGGGACAGCTAGGAGTAACATTAGCTGCAGCAGCTGCTTTGCTAAAGCAGTCAAACACGCTGCACTGCTTCAGATTTATCAAACATTGTATTTTGAAGTGTTTGGTGAGGTTGCTGGAGTAATATGTTTTAGACATATATTGCCTTTAGCTGCATTTTCATTAGATTGTGTAAAGTGAAGCAACACTTCTGAACGTTTTGCCCTGTCAGCCATGAATGTAAAGACAAAGTTACAGCACGTCAAACATAATCACCTGATGCCAGCAGCTTCATCATTAGGGGACTGTTAAGAAAAATGCCTGCTATGTTAGAATGACTTAAGGTTACATAAACACTGATAGCAGCAATATTTCTTTAATGACTAGTCAGGAACTGGTGCCAAATTAGTCCTGTTTCTCGTACCCATCCCTACATATTACTGATCAGTTATTAGTGATTAGCATGTTTTTAGTATTGTCATTTATCATTAAATAGCCTAAGTCGAAAAAGGAAGCTCTGAATATGTGCCTTTATTTTTACCACAATTCAAAACCTTATCCACAGTGCCAGAGTGGCTGGGATGGTTTAGCTGCAAAATGACTTGAAGGGCTCAGTATTCAGCTGTAAGACAAGGTTTATTAGGTTAGGTTTATATTGCAGATACTACCTTTCTTCAGTTAAAAAAAGATCTAACCCAAGCCAAAACAAACCTTGATTGAGAAGAGCACTGGGAGGAGTGGAACTGGAAGCAGTGGTCGGAAGTAAAGGTGTATTCTCCTGGCCGTCTTCACCTGTTGCCTCAGTGGTCGACTCAACAGACTCATCCTCATCACTTGACGCGTCCTGATCTTGTGAGGAATCAACTTTTTCTGAGGAGAAAATGTAAGAGAATATTATTAAAAAATATGGCATAGCCTCAGCAGTTAGCCTTAAGATGAAAAACCTACAGTCCATTCTGAATGTATCGCCCATATTATTGCAGTTGCACATTAAATCAAAACAATTTGGCATAGTGCAGTGTTATACATCAATTGAACATACATGTACGCAACATCTAAGGAGATAGGAATCCATATTTGACCTTAGACTGCATTTGCATTCTTCCAATTTAAAACAGATTGATATGGTTTGTAATGGCAGATTATGAATGAATGTGTGTGACCTGTGTGCGTAATTAAGGTTGTACGGGGGTCATTGGCTGTTTCCAAAACGGCCTGCTACATTCTACTTACTGATGCAGTATGTAGTAGGTATTGCCTACTTACTACATACTGCGTGCGATAATAGCATGTAGTATGCCTGCCAGTTAGCTTTTATTTTGTAGTATGCTGGACCCGTGTCGTTGGTGTCCAGTCTGGAATGCGGAAGTAAACAATAGCCCAGCTGGTGACACCGCTATGCCGCAGCATACAGTTACGGTCTGAGAGACAAATGAAAAGTGTTTCATTAAGATTTTCATTAGTGTCAAAGGGATGAAAATGAACCGGTGAAATGTGCAGTGCCTATAAGGAACTAAATTAGGCGGTGTTTGATTCACATCACGGCACTTTATATGTAACGGAGTTGGAGGTTGTTTCCATGCATTCATTTGGCTTCACATTACGTTATCATTGTTATCCTGCCTTAATTAAAGTATGTGCCTTTTCTTAAATGTTAGTGTTTGAATGTATGTTTCTGTTGTTTGGTGTTTTAGTCATTACGTCCCCTGTAATGATTGCAGCATAATTAAAATAAAAAAGAGTCATGAATGTTCTCGTCTTGTGTCATGTTTTTTCCAACAACCTAAGTGGTTATCGACTTGATAATGTGGTGTGTCTTGATTTTGAAACATTAAGGGCAATAATTTACTTAGCTTTAAATACTATAGTAATAATTCAATAGGGACCCAACTGATTACAGATGACTGTCCAGCTGTGTGATGTGAATTGTGCTGATTGAACGTGCTATATAAACAGGAGGAGAAGCAGGGAATGTGATGTTGGGATGGTAGATAACTGGAGTCAAAATGTCCTTGTTGTCGATGCTTCAAGCTCATAATGTGGCAAGAAGAAGAAGAAGAAGACTGCAAGCTGCCAGAAGGAGGGACCTTCTGACCATCCTACTGCAAAATGAATATGATGTAAGTAGCCCATGTCTAAGTTTATTAAGTGTTCTCTCAGGTCAATGAAGGACATTTTTGTTGGCTCCTGACCTGTCACTTTAGTTTGAAACTGTCAGATAAATCATTTTCTTTGACAAATATTATTCTGGGGAGCCACTTTATTGTTTTCTGAAAGCTGAACTAAACACTCAAAATTAAATTGTACAGTGATTTAAGAGAACAGTAACATAACATCAAGGCAAACAACAATTCAGAAACAGTACTTACACTTACAGTACAACTTATTTCATTCTAAATGTAGCACTAATTTAAGCAACTGTCCCTACTCTTGCAGCATGGGCTGATACGAGGATCATATCAGCACCTGAACCATAACAGTGCCATTGTCTGCCTCTACCTTGGCAATGCAGAGCTGAAGAGGAATTTCCGTCTGTTAAGGCAGACGGTCAATAACTTGGTGAGCTGTCTGGGGTACACCAAGGACCATGGCTGGGGGAAAGACTTGGAGGTGGGGATTTATTTCTATTGGCTGGCCAGTGCCACCTCATATCGGGTGGTGTCAGAGGCCTTTGATATCCCCACCTCCACAGTACATGATGTTGTACATCGAGTCGCTGTACACATCATCAGCATCATCAATAGGGGGGTCCATCTCCCTGATGCTGATGAGCTAGAGGGCATAGGGGACGGCTTTGCCCATCTGGCTGGCTCCCGTGCCTTCCACAGAGTGGCAGGCAGCATTGATGGGACACACATCAGGATTAAGCCACCTGCAGAAAACAAGGAAGACTACCTTAACAGGTAACCTGAATAAACAATGCCCCTTCATATTAAATAATTGCTTTTGTTTCATATCAATGTCACCAACTGCAGATTACATTTTGTCTTTTCTACAGGAAGCTTTTCTACTCTATTCAGCTGCAGGTGGTCTGTGATCACAAAGGCTGCTTCCTGAATATATTTACAGGTATGAATGAAACTCAACATTACATTAACATGTTACAGCAATATAGCTTACTCTCCTGAAGGGATAGTTCTTTAAAAACAATACATAATTAGTCATTATGTACTCTAATCTTCACCCCATCTTCCATCAGCATGATTGAGGAGATAATGCATTAATTTGTATTTTTAGATGAACAATCCCTGCAAAATGTAAAGTGTTTTTGTCACCCAAGTACAGTTGTAACCTCATATTAGCTTTGTGTTGAATTTCTACAGACCGTTTATTTGTCAACTGTGAACTTACTTCACATAATCAGTAGAAACTTTTCAATAACACATCTCCAAAGTGTTTGTACCTCGTTCTTTTAACAGAATATATTCTAAACTATGTAAACTACAATGAAACATTCACAATACATCACCTTTGTTCACAGGGCTTCCTGGTTCTGTACATGATGCCAGGGTCCTGCGGTGGAGCTCCATTTATGTGGAGAAACTGTACCCCCCTCGTGGCTGGTGCATCCTTGGGGATGGGGGGTATCCCTGCCTTGCTGCACCAATCAGCCTATTGACCCCACACAGGGAGCCGGTGCAAAACCCTGTTCAGGCCAGGTACAACCGGCATCATTCCAAGGCCAGATGTGTGGTGGAGAGGGCAATTGGAATGATGAAGACGCGGTGGCGGAGCATCTTCCTCAAGGCCCTGGAGGTGAGAGAAAGTGGCATGGTTTTATCTAACTGTACATAACTCTGACAGCTGCTGGAAGCAGCAGGAAGGCTCGATGAGCCTAAAAGTTGTATGGGGGGGGCATTTATACTGAATTATAGAGAATACATTGTAAGGGTAACAGTAACAGTGCAACGTTATTCAGACTACATTTCTTTAAGTTTTATTGACATGATGTCATTGCATTAAAATGATGTTTATTTCCGTAGGTGAAGGCCACCTTTGTGCCAGCGGTGGTGTCCACCTGTGCCTTCCTCCAGAACCTCTCCCTCTCCAATGGGGATCTGGTGGAACCAGAGATGGAGGAGCCGGCCATCCAGGCTGAGGTTGATGACCAGCCCAACCCTGAGGGTCAAGTGCCAGGGGACAATTTGAGGCAGAGGCTGGCTGCAGAGGTTTCTGCTCCTGTTGGTGCCATTCCTGCACTGCAGGACCACAACTATTGATTTAATGTGTTTCTTTTGACGTTTCATATATTCTTTGAATTCCTGTGTTAAATTGCATTCTATTAAAATCAATTTGCTCCAATTTTAATTGGTTGAATTATATTTTTTTTAACTTGCCTTTCTACTCTGTTGCTTCTATGATAAGTCCAGCAGCACCTTGATATTTCCTTTCGATTTTAAGTGCACAAATAAAATGTTTTATAATTATCAGCTTTTTAAAATCACTGAAACTGTACATGGTGTTTTATATGACCTAACCAATGACACACAAAAAATGAATCTCACATTGCTTTCAAAATGAACTTTACTGAACAACTTTTTAATCTTTCTTTACATTTTTAACATTCATTTCAGGACTCTCTCTAGGAGAGCCATCCACTCTCTCTGCCTTCTGTCCTCCCTTTCCACATTCTCTCTTTCCCTCCTCTCTAACCACTCTCTCCTCTCTCTCTCTCTCTTCTCCTCTCTGTCTAAACGTTCTCGCTCCCTTTTCTCCTCTCTCTCCAGCTGCTCTCGCTCCCTCTTCTCCTCTCTCTCCCCCTGCTCCTTCTCCTTCCTCTCCTCTCTCTCCAGTGCTTCCCTCTCCCTCCTGTGCTCCCTCTCCATATAGATCCCCTCCCTCTCTTCATCCCTCTCAGTCATCTGCCTCAGAACTTTGACCCACTCTGGCTCCTCTTTCTTCTTCCTCCTGGCCTCGCCTGCTACAGTGGAGGGAGGAGTGACCACCACTACATCCTGGCTGCCGGAGTCAATGGTTACTGGAGGTGTGATACTTGGCCGGTGGCCAAGTACCTCATCCATTACTGTATACCACTTCCAGGATGCAGCAGTGGCCTCTCCTCCCTCCGTACTGACGCCAGTCCTGGGTGCCTTCAGTTCCTATATGACACATACACATTGCTGAAATAGCCTGTTGAGCTATCAACGTACAATCTACAGCATGGTAATTGGTTAACAACGTTAGGGGGAAACTACAATTACTTTGTTATACGTACCTTGTACTTCTGTTTCAGATTTTCCCACTTCTGTTTCACCTTGGTGGGATCTATTTTGCCCAATAAGGAGCAGTCTTTCACAAACTCTCTATCAAAACAAAATAAGGTTATACATATGTGTACACACGCGCACACACACATAAGCTATACACATATACACACAGACACACACACACACACAGACACACACACATATTATGTACATACATATGTATATATAAGACATGTATGTATGTGTGTATGTATGTATGTATGTATAAGATAAGATAAGATAGTCCTTTACTCGTCCCACAACGGGGAAATTTAAGTGTCACAGTAACAAAGTAGACAGTGCAAAAAAATATAAAGCCAACAAGAGCCTATAAAATATCAATTATTAAAAAGTTATTAGCAATTAAAATTAAAGAGGTAAACAATTATCATTTATATATATATATATATATATATATATATATATATATATATATATATATATATATATTATATAGTCTGACCACTGCAGGAAGAAAAGACCTGTATGTATATCCTCCTGAGAACCAAGGGAAATGTTAGGGACCAAGCAGTAAGGCACAAGACACAGGTGTAAGTTTCAAAGAGAAGTGGGTTTTTTATTTTACCCAAAATTAGGCCAACAAACTTATAAGAACTAGGCCTAGTGATGTTACGAGATGTGCCGAGGCTTCGAAGCGTGTGTCGAGTAATGGAGGGGGCGTTTCCGTGAAGCGTGTATCGAGGCTTGCTTCATTGAGGGGAGGGGCCGAAAATGATGACGTCCGAAGCCTCGCTACCCGGCTGTACCATGTGACTGCTTCGGCAAGTGGTTCAGATTTTGCTGCGAGGTTTGACAGCCATATAAACCCCTCAGGCTCCGTTCAAAATGTGGGTGTTTGATGGAGAGTTGCGGTCTGTTCAGACTTCGGATAGAGTTTTGATAGTTTGGACACTAGAGTTTGGACAGCGTTTATATAGTTTGGAGAGTTTAGAGAGAGAGATGGTTTGAAGATTTAGGAGTGAGAGGAGGACAGGTAAGACAGAGCCAGCTAGAAAGAGCGGAGTTAGGTGCGGACCTGTTGCGACTCTGGTGCGGTCTTGGCCTAATGGTTAAGTTGCACGCCTATGATATAATTGGCCCGGGTTCTAGCCCAGCCTGCAGCTTTTTAATTGCATTTTCCCCCCACTCTCTCCCAGTTTCTACACTGTCCTCTCCTCTATAAATAAAAGTAGTCAAAGCCCAAAAAATATAACTTAAAAAAGAAAGAAAGAGGAGGATTTCCCCTGTGTGGCAACATTTTGATTTAATAACTCCTAACTCCTAATAACACAAGCATATTCAGTGCCCTCTTCCTAGTTCCACAATCACTTTCACTGTCCTCTGCCTGCTTAAGCCAATTCCATTTTCCTAAAGTGACAGAAAAATATAATTACACAACCTGCCATATCATATGATAATACCATTTTGGGAAAATGTACACACACAGAATACATTCAAAAATATTTGATCATACACATATATGATAATTTATGTACAGAAATTATTTGGTCATACATTTTTTGTAATTCATAGTCATTCCCATAACAGACACAAAAATTAAATGCATCACACATTATGTGGTTAAGATCCAGCTGCTTGTAATGATAAACCTGGCCAGTAGGTGGTTTCGTGTGCACATGAAGCTTCGAGTAATGAACCCTTTCTCGAACCAATTGGCTCAAGTGGTTCGAAGCCTCATGAGGCTTCATCTCACCATCACTAACTAGGCCTATAAAAGAGGTCAACTTAACATAACTCAATTTAACACAACAAAAGGTGACGTGTGAGCTAAACAAACAGACCTGACACAATGAGACATCAAGGAACTTATATAGTGGTTGAGCCAAACCAAGTTTAACTCAAGGGGTAAACAAAATGGATGCTTAATCAAACTGAATTCAAAATAATACTAACTAAGCCCAAACCCCCCCGTGACATCAGAGCCGATGGTTTGCTCCACTCAGTTGGCTTCAGCATAAAAGTCCCTTTCACCCTTGGCCACGCCTTTTGTTCATTCCAGGAAGTGCCATGCTCCCACAGCCAGGTAACTCACTGTGTGGCTCCAGCCATCACAGGAAACAAGTGTCTTACAATTTCTGTTTTTGTGTGATTTCCTATCTATTTGGGCCTAAAAAAACACCTTACAATTTTATTTTTTTTTAATATATTTTTTATTTTTATTTCATAACATGTCCATTGTAGAGGACAACAGGACGATATTTGCTTGAAAATAGAACAGAATTTAGAAAATGAGAAAAAAGGAGCAGATTATAACTTTAGAGTGATTTTGACCCAAGAACACATTCAATTTTAACAAAAACAATAAAATTCTGTATCACTCTTCTGTTACTTGTTGCTTGCAAGGACAAAATGTGTGTAATAATACATTATAATGTAACGTAAAACATGTATTCAGTTCAACAGTGAACTATAAGACATAGAACATAAGTAGTTCTGCTTTTCTTCTTCCTCTGGATATTTTAGCTGTGATAATCCTGGAAGCATGTTTTCTTTTTGGTTATGCAGAGGAACATCTTGCATTTGGTGCACCTGATGTATGTCTTGCCATTGCAGCCCTTGTTCCTGCATCTTTCTGCATGTTTGATGTCCATCATCTCTGGCATGTGACTGGCTACTAGCCTGCGTACAGATGGCTCTGGTTGTGGGATCCTTATTTTGGTTGGTGGCTGATACTCTTCCTCACTGTCTTCACTGCTGTCATCAAATGAAGAACTATCCAGCAGCTCTTCAGCAAGGTGTAATTTGAAGTCCAGGTACTGCTGTGTGTTCTTAGCTGGTCGATTCAGCGCTTTGCTGTCAGACTTGTACTGGATCCAAGCGTTTGTGATGGCAACATCAAAGAAATGTGTCATCACACGTGACGTCCACTTCTTGGTCCTGGTTGACATGCGGTAGAAGCTCAGCATTCGGTCACAGAGGTCTACGCCACCCATGTTGTCATTATATTCCCTGATTACTGCTGGCCGTCTCACCTGGACATGACCTTTGTCTTTCTTGGACCATCTGCTACAGATATCCTCTGGATCTTTCCCATAGACAGTGGAGGCCATCAGAACTGGTTTATTATCAAACCATTTTGTCACTGCCAGCTCAGGTCCCCTCCGGACCAACGTCACTGAAGTCCCTCTCCCTTCTTTTCTCATCTGCTTATCTCCTGGCAGCTGGCATTGCTTTGGAACCCTGTTCTTCATAATGGTTCCAGTTGCTGGAAGACCCTTTGAGAGCAAAGCGTCCATGAGATCGATTGTTGTGAAATATCGATCAAAGAACACATAAGTTCCTGTAGGAACTGACTCGACCATTCGCAAGACCGCTGCAGCTCCTACTCCCACTCTTTGGCCCCTGAATGTGTTCTTGCCCTGATAGACCTCAAAATCCAGGACCAGACCGTTTGGCGAGGCAAGCACAAAAACCTTTAGGCCAGTAGGGTTTGGCTTTCCTGGCACATACTGCCTGACTGGGCAGCGGCCTGTGAACGGGATGATTTGCTCGTCAATGCACACCTTGTCACTCCTTGGAAGGCTGAGACAACCTTGCCTCACACGGTCAAGCAATGGTCTGACTCTCCAAAGAATGTCTGACTCCTTTGCCTCTTCAGTTACATCCAGGTCACTGACAATTTTGAGTGAGCTCCTCAGCTTGTAGAACCTATCCCTTGTCATTTTCCTGCTAATAACTGGCACTTTAGTCTTGTTAGCCCAAAACATTTTGACTCTGGGATAGCCAAGGCAGGCCATGTGTACTGATATGCCAAAGAAAATCTTGATTTCTTGGGCAGTAGTGTTCAGTGACTGTCCTGTAGTTTGCAGCTGTCTTTGGTTTGTAAAAGCTGCCAGATCCTCAAAGATTTTGTTATCAATGTACTGTGAAAAGTACTGGATTGGACTCCAGTATTGACGGATTTTAGGGTCATCTTGATAGGCAGGAAGCCCAGGTAGCACAGGTGTGAATCTGTTTTGATGGATGATAAAAACAAACAAAAAAAAAACACAAAAAAAATTCAAGTTAATAAAAGGAGTAACAGTTAATTTTTTTAACATCAATTTGGATTAATGCAGTAATTTCAGTCATGGATATGATATGACTCCCTATTGACCAACTTTATAAGCATATTTTTAGGTAACTTGCATATATTTAACAGCATTTACAAATACTACAATAATCTAACATGATCATAAAGTGTAATACATTAGCCTGAAACTAAAACAAACATACAAGTTAGTCCTGGCCCACAGAGCACGACGACTTTGCTGCTCCCTCTCTGCCTCTGACTCATCAGATTCTCCTGCATCTTCTTCCTCTCCTTCTTCATCATCATCTACACCTATCACAGGCTGATACTCATCCTCCTCATCCTTTTCCTCATCTGAAAGTTCCAAATCTGAATCTCCCTCCACTATCCTGTACAGAATCCTCTCTGCTTCACTTCTTTCTCCTACAACAATGTGCAGTCATTAAATACATTAAAATGGTCCTGGTGTCCACTACAGTTGACATTCATTAAATGCCTGTTATTTCAAAACAGAAACAATGAAACTGTTTTCAGATGTAAAAATATTATTCTTAACATGTTTATGAACAAGAATATATATAATTATCATGGTAAAAATAGCAATAGATAAAGAATATTTGACTTACCTCTCCTCTGTCCATAAAATGTGGATGCTGGTATGGCAGCCATCTTGATAGAGGAAAAAAGTAAAGTTCCCAGCATGCAAACCAATCACATGACACATCAATGGAAAGCCCAGGATGTCCCCTGCAGAATACTATAGGGCTTGGAAGGGTAACTCCAAATACTTTAGCAAGATACAGGAGAACAAAATGTCTATTATAAAGGACATTAATGAATGGGCCGGGTCTCAGGAGGATATAGAGATAAATATTAGAGTAACTTACGACCTCAGTGTTGACTCTGCCAAGGCTGCGACTGAGTCTGCAGGGTCATAGGTAGCATCTAGCCCTAGTGAGGTTGCCAAAGACGAACTGCCCTCTAACGGATCCTCCTCCCCTTCCTCCACGAGGTCCAAACGAGCTCTCTTTGATGGTCTCTTTACTGGTGTTGATGAGAAACACAGAGGATCTGCAGAGGTAGCAATGGATGCTCCAACACCAAACTCCCTACAGGACACAGCAGCATGAACACCTGCAAAAAATTACATTTTTGGAAAAGAAGCTCTATAAATGTGACAGATTAACACAGAGCAATATTACAGTAGAAGCAAATTAAGAAATGTTAAGGGCTAAATGACTATTAACTGTATCACAAGTGTATAATAGGAGGCTACAAACCTTTACTTCTGACATGAGGCTGAGGAGTCTTCAGGGACAGCTGTGTGCCTACACTATGTGTCTGCAGCTGGTCAGTCTGACATGCAACATCCCTTGTTGCATGAAACTCCACAGTTACATCTGATGTGCTGGCCTGTACAGAGGACACACAGGTTACACCTACATGTTTTCAAATGTGTAATTCTGTAAAAAGCAAGAAATAGTGAAACAACAATCACAACTAATGCCTTCACTTCTAAACAGACAAAGAGTTAAAAAGAACAATGCACCTATGTTGTTGTTTTTTTAAATTCGATATCGCAAAAGCTTATCAATGCAGGACATTTCACATATTTGTAATGATAAAAAAGTCTGCTTCTCTCCCTTCCACACATTGCTTATCATTGTACTTTACAGACATTCACTGTAGGCGCAAACATGCGTATTGATATAAACACTAGCTCAAACAGCCGTTATAAATGATGACTCGTTCTCTGTCTTTATACTTTGTAGGCACCCGTACACGACGTCACCAAGCAGAGGAATGCATACAAGCTCATACAACAGTAACAGATACAACAGTAACAGATACAACAGTAACAGATACAACAGTGGCGATCTGAGACCGGTTGTCTGTAACAACAGCTGAGCACGGTCTACATTACAGTAGCATGCAAAGCTACAAGGAAAGCACGTAAAAAATAGTCACAGACTTCGAAAGTAAACGCATGGATATGGTTACACTCAAATTAGGCTTATGTTTTCATAGTTTCGCTTGTATAAAACCTTATATAAATTACTCCAGCATGTCCTCTATGATACTACCCACATTAGCTGCAATGCTAACACTAGTCCGACAGGCTAACAGGCTACCATGCTACACACACAGTAAACCAGCATAAAATGATTAAACTTACAGCTCCGGAGTTTGAATGTGGGTCACGGACAGTCGGAATTGATCCATGTTTCATCTGCAGTTTTTCTGCAAAGCCTGCATTGTACCGTCCCTTGTTAGAAAAGCAGTCTGAGGTGAAGTGGTTAGCTCACACATACAGCATTTTAGCTGTTGTTGTGGGCACTGTTCCGTCAAAAATAAAATCCATCCACCGGGTCTTCACATCTTCAGACTTGGGGAGTAAAAACATACATGTATGTCTTCTTAAGCAGCCAACAACTGATCAACTTAGATTAGCACGTTTGTTCGACATCTTTGTAAAACAAACTTGTCTGCAGCATGGACTGTAGAAGTCTGCAGAGAAAGTGAACTTGGAGGCGGAGTTGAGGGCTGAACAAGCTCCGAGCTCTGACTTGCGTCACGGACCGGATATTGTTGTGACGTAACAAGTCCATGGAAATCTGAAACGGCTCGTTTCAGCACACATTTACAGAAAGGTGTAGAAATCAGAAAAGAGGCAGAATGGATTTTTTTCATTTTCGGGGGGTTTGTAGACATGCCAGGGAAACATATTTCAGGTAGAGAACCATTAAAAAGTCAATTTTGCATGATATGTCACCTTTAAGTAAACGTGAGTTGTCTTACTGAAATTATTTGGCAGCAAGTGACAAGTAACAGGTATCATCACCCTGCTGCCGAAGAAGGGGGACCTGCAGGAGATGAAAAACTGGAGGCCGGTCTTGCTGCTCTGCACGGATTAAAAGATCCAAAGCTCTGGCCCTTAGACTGAGGGAGGTGATGGCGTCCGTCGTCCACCCTGACCAGACTTACTGTGTGCCCGGCAGGTTCATCATTCATGACAACGTCACTTTGATTCGAGACGTTTTGGAGCTCTCCGGTTCATTGGCTGTAGAGACTGGTCTGATTTCAATAGACCAGGAAAAGGCTTTTGACCGGGTTGAACACCAGTACCTGTGGCAGACTCTGGCTGCTTTTGGGTTCAGCCCTGGTTTCATAGCCATGATCCGGGCTCCCTATAGTGACATCGCGAGTGTTCTGAAAATTAATGGCGGGCTCAGTGCTCCATTTGGAATCCAGAGAGGGGTGAGGCAGGGCTGCTCTCTCTCTGGGATGTTGTATTCGCTGGCCCTGGAGCCTCTGCTCCACAGACTGAGAGCTAGACTCAGTGGTGTGGTTTTCCCCCGGTGTCTGGTGTCTTTTAAGATTTCTGTGTATGCTGATGATTTGATTGTTTTAATGAACACACAAAAGGATATTGATGTTTTAACTGGGACTGTGACTGACTTTGGTTTTATCTCCTCTTCAAAGGTCAACTGGGGTAACAGTGAGGCTCTGATGGTGGGGGAGGGGCTGGGGGACCGGCTCAAGCTGCCTGGTGGCCTACTCTTGAAGAGGGGGGGCTCTGGTATCTCGGGGGTCTTCCTGGGGGATGAGACCTATATGCAAAAAAACTGGGACAACGTGCTCGAAAAGGTTAAGGGTCAGCTGGAGAAGTGGAAGTGGCTACTCCCCAAAATGTCCTTCAGAGGCCGGACCCTGATAGCGAACAACCTGGTCTCATCCCCCCTGTGGGATCGGCTGGCCTGTTTAGATCCTCCGGCTCCTCTCCTGTCTCAGATCCAGAGGATTTTAGTTTATTTTATTTGGGACAAGCTGCACTGGGTCCCACAGAGTATCCTGTTCCTTCCTAAGGAGGTTTGTCCAGAGACTGTTAACTGGACAACGGGACGCTCTGTGGAGACCCCTGTCCAGCTTTATTCTGCAGCATTTTAACAGCCTGGATCAAGATTTTAATCTGTTTTTAATGTACATTGAAACCATGAGCACATGTTCACTGCCTGCTTTTTATCAAAGTGTTATTAGTGTTTCGAACCTGCTGAGGAAGGAGAGGGGGCAAGCGCACTCGCTGTACTGGCTCCTATGGGAGCCGGTCCTGATGGGGACCCGCTTCGACCTTCCCGGCTGGGCAGGATGGAGTCTGTCTACACGACTACAGGCTGCAGGGGTCACCACCCTGGGGTTATCCTGGGGTTTAAATACACGCGTCTACACAAACACAGTGCCAGCTTTTAAACTTTGTTTTAGGGCAGACCAAGATGGCGGTGTATTTTAGCCGGAGGAGGAAGGTGGAGGATGGTTTTATTGTTGAACCCATCACAGTAGCTGTGTCTCAATTCAGGGGCTGCATCCTCCTGAGGCTGCATTTTGAAGGCCGATTGCGTCACAACGCTGCGCGAAGGCTGTCCCATTTCGAAGGCTCCTTCAAAAACACCCGGATGCAGCCCACAAATGCGGCCTTCTTTTCCCTGTTCTAGAAGGACACATCGCTACTATCCTTCGCGGCCCCATATATCCCAAGATCCTTTGCGCCGCTGTTCATTCATGAAAATTAGACATGGCGACACGGGAACGTAGCGGAGAGAGCATGAAATTCACATTCAAATGTAAGTATTCGTTCTACTCCTTTGAACATCCAACGCCAGATATGTGAATCTTCGAGGGACATTAAACCTTAAATCTTCTGTTTAAATACGTGACGTTAGTAATATAAATGTAGCACTATGACCATAATTAAGTGAGGCAGTCACACCAGCGATATTTCCAGACTGTTCACCTGTAAAGTGTAGTTAAACGTTTGCATTGAATACAGAGCTAACTTGAGGATTATTATAAATTGTATTATAATTGTCATTACGCCATATAAGAACCATTGTGCCTATAGACATGACAAAACGTGCTTCACATTTATTTTGTTAGGGAGCAAGGAGCAAACAGAGACATTTATAAAGCTTCGCAAGAAGCACGACGTTTTGTTCACTGGGGCCAAGAACTCAGCCACTGTTGGATGGAGGTAAATCAATAACTTGTAATATGTATACATTTTGTGCGTCAATTTCAAAGAAATGAATCCAAAGCCTAATAAAGCTCAAAATAAAATGATAATCTATAGAACAAAGGTCAATATGTAAATGTTACTGGGTTGTGTTTGTAGAATTTGTGCCTTTCCTTAAGTCCACTTTCATAAATTTGTATCCTGTTAATGTGATCTTGTGTTTAACTTTTCCCTTGCTTCTGTCTGTTTAGAACAATCTTGGAAGAGATGGGCCTGCATCAGCAGGTCACTCTCATGCAGGCAAAAAAAAAATGGGACAACCTCAAAAAGAAATACAAAGTATGTGCAGAGATGGATGATGATATCGAAACTAGATGATATTGTTTTATATTAATATATTTCAGTGTTTCCCTCAGTGTATTGCGAGCCCGGGGGCAGACTGGACCTAAGTTGACCCCCCACCATGCCTAAGTATCGGGGAAATGTTGTTTAAGATGTTTTGTTTTGCAGACCTGGCAAAGAGCAAATCAACAGAACACTTCTGAAAAGGTGTATGACAACATTCACATCACATAGTCATATTTTTAAATCTCCTGTCAGCTTTTAGCATTCAGTGTAGCATCTCCACACAAATTACAGTTGGCTGCCACCCCCCATTGAAATCTTACCCATAAAGTTGTGCAATTTGTGTTCCCTGACCAGCTTGCCACCGGACCAAAAACGTGTCTACAGGAAACCCTGATATTTGTTTTACTGTATTTGTTGTCACTCATGCAATTTAATAAACATTGCCGAAAATGACTGCTGTTGATCAGATGATTGATTACCTCTGACCTAGGACTGCAAAGATCCCGGGACAGGAGAGGGGGTCGAAGGAAAGGCCACCGCTGGCACGTGGCCCTGGTTTGTCCTCATGGACGAGTTTTTGGGACAGAGGCCGTCAATTAACCCCCCTGTCCTAATTGCCTCCATTCCTGAGGACAAACCAGGGCCAAGTGCTGCGGGCGCGCAGCAGGTGGAGGAGGAGGAGGAGGAGGAGGAGGAGGAAGGCCGGCCAAGCCGAAAGAGGAAGAGGAGAGGAGAGGATGACCTCCTCACCTTATTAAGGAGGATATGCGGCTGCAGAGAGAGGCAGAGGAGAGCGGAGGAGAGCAGCACCAATATGAACCGCCTATTTTCCCCGTTAGAGCGGATGATTGAGAGGCCCTAATTTATTTTGAAGATGTTTTCATTATATTGTTATTGCAGTTTATGATTTATATTCGTAAATTTCGTACCTAATTTATTTTTGAGCATTATTTGTACAGACTTTTTCTATGTTTATAAAGTAATTTATTTTCATATTCAAGAGACAAGGGACTGGATATTCTCTTTTATTGAAGGTGCAGTGAGAACGATGATCAATATTTACATGTGGGCAGTCTATACATTTACAGATATGTACATTTGTACGGCAGTAATGACAATGTTATTACACAACAAAGACAAATGATTAGATGAAATTAAGTACAATTTATAAATGACAACAAATTGAAATATGTACAGTTATTAGCTGAGCAGGAGTCCCTGGCAGTGCTGCCGGGCTGGATAGGATGCCACAATAAAGACCCTGGTGTCTTCTGCCTCAGTGGGACATCGTTTGGAGGTGCATGCCTCTACTGTCCACCACATCGTCCATCAACTGGGTTTGCAGGGCTGACTTGATCGACGGCTGCCATGTCACTAAGAATATGTTTAAAAAAGTGGCAAGAATGAAACAGTGCAAACAAAACTATTTCACAACCCCTTATTAAGATAGAAGAATCCCCCCCCCAAACATTTCAACAAACAACGCTGTTTACAGAACACTTTAAATAGGAATAACAGTTTAAAAGTTATTTTACTTGCCCACTAAAGATAGTCGTGGTCAGGGTTGACCTCCTCCAGGGCAGACACCTCTGCAGACAGCAGGTCCCGCCATGGAGCACCACTGACGGCCTCCAACTCCTCCCCCTCATCCTCCGGCATGTCGTCCTGCAGCTCATCCTCTGGGGCCATGATGTCACCTGCCCCCAGGCAGATGTTGTGCAGGACTGTACATGCTGTTATGACCTGAAATGAAAAGAAATAATTCATTAATGTTGATTTACTCTTCTTCAGCATTAGAAATAAATCATGCTGAGTGATGACGTACCTGAGGCACAGAGGTGTGGTGCACCTCCAGCGCTTGCAGGAAGATGGAGCGAAACCTGGTCTTCATCATTCCAAAGGCACGCTCAATGATAGAGCGTGCCCTGGAATGATGGCTGTTAAAGCGCTGGGCTCCCACACCTTGCACCAGCCGCTTGTAGGGAGTGATGAGGGGGAGTGGTTGTTGGAGGCAGGGGTACCCACCATCTGCGAGGATGAAGTGCCCTGGAGGAGGGTAGATCGCCCGCCTGTACAGTGGGCTGTGCCGGAGTACCCTGGAGTCGTGCACCGACCCCGGCCAGCCCACGTACGTGTCAATAAAGCGGCCCTGATGGTCACAAACTGCCTGAAGTATTATTGAGTAAAACAGTTTTCTGTTCTTATAACAGTGACCATCAGGGCCACTTGGTGGCTTGATCCTGACATGGCAGCCATCGATTGCTCCTGCAGCTTTCCCGAAGGCTGCGTGTCTTGCCAGTCCTGCAAACCCATGAGTTACTGCCGCAAGATCTTCTGTGGTCTTTGGGAGGCAGATAACCTTTTGGCGAACGGCCACCACCTCCGCAGTAACTCGATGGACGATGCGGTGGACAGTGGAGCGAGGCATCCCGAACACCCTCAAGACCACCCTGTACGATGCCCCACTTGCCAGCCAGAAGAGGAACACCAAGGTCTCGATTGTGGCACCCCATCCATGTCTCCGCTCCTGCTGGAGGAGGTCCAGCAGCACTGCCAGAGACTCTCTGCTCAGCCTGAAG
Source organism: Notolabrus celidotus (assembly GCF_009762535.1). Classification (NCBI taxonomy): domain Eukaryota; kingdom Metazoa; phylum Chordata; class Actinopteri; order Labriformes; family Labridae; genus Notolabrus; species Notolabrus celidotus. The sequence continues at coordinate 40,525,768 of NC_048272.1, read as the reverse complement.
TCAGGTCTTGTATCCCCCTGACCGAAAAACCTCTGGAGCACAGGAACCGCCAGGTTTATCCTGCAGTACAGGTGTCTGGTCTGGATTAGGAAAGGAGGGGATAACATGAGAAGGGAAATTGTTAATTAAACAATAGCTGCATACTTATAATATTACTGTGGGTTTAAATAACATATTTACCCCTCTGCGGTCCTCTCTCAGCCGGAGATACACCAGCCGCCGGCCACGACGGCGGCGCTTCTCCTCTTCCTCCAGCATGAAATAAATAAACATAAATAAAAGTTATATTGCTGGCTCCATAACTTCCCTTCTCTGGTCTTCTCTTCCCTTCTCTGGTCTTCTCTTCAATTCTCTTGTCTTCTCTGGTCTTCTCTTCCCTTCTCTTTGTCTTCTCTTCACTTCTATTGTCTTCTCTTCACTTCTCTGGTCTTCTCTGGTCTTCTCTTCCCTTCTCTTGTCTTCTCTTCACTTCTCTTGTCTTCTCTTCACTTCTCTGGTCTTCTCTGGTCTTCTCTTCCCTTCTCTTCTCTTGTCTTCTCTTGTCTTCTCTTCACTTCTCTGGTCTTCTATTCCCTTCTCTTGTCTTCTCTTCACTTCTCACTTCCTTTGTCTGTCTGTACTTTCGCGGGCCTGGACGGTAGAAATCTTGACGTAAAGGTGAGGGCGTGAACATTTGGTGACCCGACCCGGAAATCCTCCGAAGGCCAGACCGTCTCATTTCACAACGGTTAATGCGGCCCTAGAACGTGCCTCCGAAGGACTCACCTCCGCAGACCGCGTAGGCTGCGTCCTCCGAAGGATGCAGCCCCTCTCTCCATGATTTTAGCATTCTGAAGGTAAGATAAAAACTTCCCTTTTGAGACTTTGATAAGAATATTGAAATCCCCAGAGTTCTACGATGTATAATGACAAAGTTATGAAACATGTTTTAATTGGGTTTTCTTCCATGTGGTCAACACCGCCATCTAGAGGAGAAGACACGGTAGATGTTGTATTGTGTAAACCCTGTATTAAAAGTTCTGTTAATTATGTTTAACTGAAGTTTAACTTGAGTAACTTAACTTATGAAATCTGCATCCTAAGATAACGCTAATCATTAATGAGAACTCATCTTTGATGTTTAAGGTACGATGTATTTTCCCTGTGTCATAGATTACTTTGAATTGTTTGATTATGAAGAATTGTGCTTACTTTCACTTATCTTTTAAATCCATGACTAGCTTTAAATCGAAGAATATGCATTGGTGTTAGGCGTAGTGATATGTTTATATTAACGTGATATTTTGAGAAGTTTGCACGATAATTATAATACAAATCCTTTATTCAGAGGCTGTGTTAAAGGTGAAATCTAATGGTGCGTTCACACCAAACGCCAATAGAATCATTCGCACGAATGAAGTACATGTGAAGTCAATGCAGAGATGTGAGTACTGGTCTGGCGGCGCGAATGGCGCGCATCATTCGCACGTATGAAGCAAATTCATTCGCGCGAACTATTTGCAAGAGTTGAAATATCTGAACTCAAGCGAATGAATCGTGGCGCGATAGCCAATCGGCGTGCAGATCCCCCGGTGACGTGTGTTGTGTGATGCATGGACCAGCGGAGATTCCCTTATCTGGAATATATGGGACACTTTGATTCTATCACAGTGCAGCTTCCCCAAACTCTGTGACTCTACCTGTTCTTATGGGATGAGGAATAAACAGGAGCTCACTGTGAGGACAGAGAGGGAGGAGGATTATGTGGTGAGTTGTGAAAAACTTTGTCTGTCAGCTATCAGCTGTTGTAGCAGGAAGTTATCTCTGCCCACTTTAGTATAACCGGCTTCCCCATTCAATGTCCGCGAGCTCAACCTTGTTACTGCGGTCAAGCCAGCCTCCACTTCAGAAACGAAAGTCAAGCCAGCCTCCACTTCAGAAACGAAAGTCAAGCCAGCCTCCACTGTCTTCTGTTTGATGACAACAGACAGCTGTGGCGTGGGAGCCCCCCTCCATCTCGCGTATATTCACGTCTTGGCACTCGTTTACACGCGATTTTGACGCGCGAATAGAGCGAGTCTTTCGCACGAGTAAACACAAAACATTCTTGTGATCGTTCGCGTTTGGTGTGAACGCACCATAAGGAGGAGGTAAGGCCCTGTGAAGGCCTATAAAAGTCTTCTGATTCTCTTCCTGATTCTCTCTCGTGACTCTTCTCGGACACTCCTGCGTCTCTCCTTCTGGGAGCGCCTCTGCCAAGGCCCCCCTCCCTTCATTTTAGGCCTCTCCTAATACTTTTGGCCTCTCTTTAATTTCTTTGTCCCTTGTGGCAATTCTAATTTTCTAGGAACCTTTTCCCGCTGTGAAACCAAACTCAGCGTTGATAATTTTACTGCAACCAAAGTAACTTCTTTAAGTTTCTTTTATTTGACTAAAGTCTATTTTTCATTTTGAGAACATTTTTCCTGTTTTCAATCTTTTACACTAAAGCCACGCACAGCAAAGCAAAGCTTGTCTTTTTGATAAAGACATTATTCTTAGTCTTCTTTTTATATTTTTGACCACGAGTCATCACTCCCACATCTCTGGAGCAGCAGTCTGTGGACGAGACCACATGACCACGCAACAGAACCAAGTCGTCTACCCCCGGGCCAGCCGATTCAAACCTCCTCTTCACAGCACCATCTCTTGGTTCTTAGGACGGAAATCCGACGGACACGAGACAACACGCAGAGAAACTGGAGCAAACTCCTCTGGACCCATCGGAGACTGGCTGATGGTTCTGGATGGCAGTAAGACTGTTCCTGAATTTCTGTGGTCGAAGTTGATTTAGGCTTCATTCTGAAAGTCCCATAGTTTTACTATATTTCCAAATCAGAGATTTAAATTAATGTCTAAAACTCTGTTTTAAACCACTAAACTAAATCACTATCACCAAATCATATAGTAGTGTCCTACTAGCTATCCTTACTCAAAAGGTATATTTGTCTGTTTATCCGTTTGTCTGTTATTCATCTATGTTCATTATCTGCCATAATCAGAATCTATTCATCATTCTATTTACATTAAACTTCATATATTAGAAAGGATTTTTTTTTAATCAAAATTAATTTTTGAAATATAATTTCATTTTAATATCTGAATTACCCATACACACAGCTACAAGTATGTGCTGCTGTTACATCAGAAAGACTATGAAATTCAATCCCAAATAGGCTACACGCGCCCTTTTCATTCTTTGCTTGTTGACTTATATTTTGAATTGAATTTGAATTTTAGATCAAGTTGTAGCTGAATGTCCGAATGAAGTATCAGTCTAAAAAGGTGCATTTCAAACTCTATTTGAACATGTTTAAAGGCCAATCTAAATGTGTTCAATCCTAAGTTTTGCTAATATTCCTGCATCTATTGTATCATGAGACCTATGTCGTGACGGATGATCTGGATTGTGATTCTGATTCTTATTCTATCTGTTTTGTTTGATCCTAGGTACAACTTTGTTCTCTTTGGAGGGATAGACGGCTATTCAAGGAAGGCAAGACTTTGAATTGTCGGGGGGAAAACAACTTCAGAAGGTTTTTAAGCAACCTTTCAAGCAGGGAGTATACTTTCCTCCTTATAGGTTTCACTTGAATTTCTACACAATGGTGGTGGTCCTCAGGTAAATAATATACATTTGACTTAGTGACATTTTACCTCTTTTGCTTCTCTCAACCTTTATTGACCGTATGGCAGTAGTGCCTATCCCCTCTGTTACGTGTCTGCAAGTAGCATGACATGAAGGTCAGAGGTCATGGACAGGGACACTAACAAAAAGAAACTTCAAACCCTCAAATACAAACAGATGTAAGGCCTTTGGGGTTTAAAAGGTGGAGTGGAGGTGTAAAGCTCCACAGCCACCCACTAATACTATAAAGAGTAGACAAACTAAGGAACAGGCCTAAACCAACTGTAATCTGAAAAAAACTCTCCTGAGAGATCAATCCTCTTTTTAATGATCCTTTTGTCACCCTCCTTCCCTCCACAATACATCCACAAACATACACACTCTCTCTCAACACACTCTTCAAAACAAACCCAGAGAAAACAACTGAAGGTGTTGTCTTCTCTGTTGCACACACCTAACTGAGGGAAAGGAGCTCCTTTTATTGAGCAGCCAGGCTGATGAGCTCAAGCTGGGTACAATGAGGGCAGGTGCTCTCAATGATGGGCTCGTTAGGAGCCCTGGAGGTCACAGACTACCTCCATCTGTAACACATCCTATATGTACATTCAGGCTGTGCTTGTGACCTTCAACAACTCCCTCAATAACTTCCAGCGAAAGCTATCCTTTTCAGTGAGATTTGACCTGCAACTATTCTTCACTGGTTTTCAGTTTATCAGTGCTGAACTGCTGCTTTCAGGATTTCTCATGCCATGAGACTTGTCTGAGTTTTCATGAGATTCCTGTTATGCATTGAAAGATTCAGAATGTATTTATTGTCATTTACATTGACACATACAAGGAATTTGACTTGGTGTTCTTCTGTGCTAAACAATCAACATACAAATAGATAATTTTAGAAAATAGATAAAATAATATTATAAATTAAACACAAAATGTGCAATGGAAGAACTGTGCAGGTATGTTTAACATTACATGCAGTGTAAACAGAAAATGTAAAGTCCAGTGTGCTTTAATGTTACACATAGATTCAGCCTTCATGTTACTGTAATGTTCTCTGACTGAATGAAGCTGTGAACAAGCATGGGTTTCCTCTGAGGTATTAATGTTATTTCAAATGTAATTATTAGTTTTTTTATGATTTTCAATTGTATTTCTTTTTTCATCTTTTTGCAACATTCATACATTTACAGATATTCATAAACCCACAAAACAGGAAACAATTGTGTGTCTGCTTCAGTCAGCAAGCAGATTTTATAGATAGATATAGATATAGAGGATATATATATATATATATATATATATATATATATCTTGGCAACCTTTTTCCATACGTTCTGCAAATGAGAGATGACTGAGTGGGACTTCTCTCTTTCAACAGTTAGGTGGACAAACATGCTAATGGGGTGATGGGTGAACACACCTCCCTTTCGATGCTAGACCATGGAAGAGCCCCCTCTGGTGGAATAGACCACTGAGCTCTGTGTCGGAGGCTAAATGCATAGTGATAGAATAATAATTTAGGAAGTCCCGGACCACATCTGTCTACTGGGAGTTGAAATTTTTCTAACTCCTTGGTCGTTTCCCATTCCAAAGAAATTTGTTACATAATCGATCAAACTGTTTAAAATACTTTATAGGAATATTTATCGGGAGAGATTGGAGAAGATAGTTATTTTTGGGAATACAGTTAATTTTCAGAGTGTTAAAGGTAACATATTACGCTCTATTTCATCAAAATATATTGGTCTAAGAGGTCCCCAAAACATGTCTTTAAAGTTTACTGCTCAAAGAAACACTTTGAAATCAGATTTTGGTCTGCCTGTAAACCCCTCTTTTCCAGCCCTGCTCAGAACAGGCTGTTTTCTGTGTCTGTGCCTTTAAAGGAGAATGAGCTCTCTGACCACGCCCCCTCAGGAAGTGGATGTGCCCTCGGCTCTCCAGCAGGTTGATCTAATGTTTACATGTTGGCTGAATATACACGGCTGCTCACAGACCCACGTTACTTCAACCCTCTGAATCTGATCCAGAATCTGATCCTGACGGAGAGGCGCCTGCAGCAGGACCTTTCTGAAGGATTGGTCACAGATTTAGTGTTTCTTATTGTTTTATTTGTCAGTATGTAGACGTGTGTCTTGGTACACAGCTACGACATGTAGCTATGTAGCTATGCTAACTAGCGCTAGCACTTATCCATGATAAATAAAAATCATCCACTAGATCTTCAAATCTGCAGACGTGGGGAGTAAAACCGACCTTTGTGTTTATTAAGACAGCCTACAACTAGCATGCCTCCCTCCTAAGCTCCTTGTTAGCACACATGTGTGCAGGTAATGAAAAACAGAGGAGGGGTTGAGTTGTATTTTATACAGTCTATGGGCTGAACAAGCTCCGAGCTCTGACTTCCTGTTACAGACCGGATGTCGTTGTGACGTATGAAAAACACTGAAAACTGAAACGGCTGGTTTCAGCACACATTTACAGAAAGGTGGAGAAATCAGAACAGGGGCAGAATGGATTCTTTTTATTTTCGGGGGGGTTTGTAGACAGGGACACATATTTCAGGTAGAGAACCATTAAAAAGTCCATTTTGCATATGTCAACTTTAAAAGCCACAAAAACTACACAAGGAGAGTAAAAATTACAAAGCTTGCTACATCTAAGTTTATTTAATATATTACACAGATTTAGGATAATACAAACAACAATTATAATAATCCACTGCTATAATTATTGTTTTTAAAACAATTTCTTTTTTAATTTAGTTTACCTGTTTCGTTTAAACTTTGTCTGCTAAAAGTGTGGAACTTATTTGCTCTTTGATTGTGCCAGATGAAGACGTGCTACCTGCTTCTCTGCCGTAGCCTACATGATTGAGGTAAGTGAAGCCTTTGTGTTTCATGCTTTTGCTACTTTATAATTTAGAATTATGGTCATTTGACGTTACGGCGGTGCATGTGAATCAGAACCAGTCAGGTGTCTGTACTGTTTTGCTGTGATAGTAAGTGCAGCAGTACCTGCGTGTCTTCACCTCTGCAGGGTAGCCTACAGGTGTCTGCCCGTCCCCAGCCTGCGTCTCTCCCGGTCGGAGAAGGAGGAGTTGGAGTCAGGCCGCAATAACCCTACGACTTATACGAGGTAAGATGAAGGCTACATTGTCCCTACTTTAGAGAAATTGATTACTTTGATGCAGTGTTTCAAAAACTGTGGGACGAGGACCCCCCTCCTCCCTGTGTTTCCCTGTGACACTCAGAGCAGAGCCACAAACAGCTGCAGCTCGCAGTGCAGGGATGTGCATCTCTGTTACACCAGCTCTGCCTGCTTGAAAGTGTGTTTACACTCGGTGCTCTCAGTCCAAGATGAGTCGGATCGATGACTGTAGCTGTGACTTTAGGCCAGACATCTGTACAGTAACTCCATAGTAGTTAAGCTACTTCGATGATCATTTGATTTCCGAAAAATCTCTTCACAATAAAAGCCCCCTCATGTTTCGTAGTATAAAAAACTTTACTTTGAAACAGCCGTATCAGTAAGCAGCATGTTCTCAGCTGTAGTAACTTGACAGAACTCAAACGTGATTCCACTGGTTGTTTATTATTAACACTCTTAATTTATAACCTTCTTTGTCAGTGCTGTAAATGTTGTTACACTTAGCTTTAGAAAAAAATAATAATTTCTGTGGAAAATTAAAGGTAAATAGTATCAAACAGCTATTTTTTTAAGAGAGCTTAATTTGTTTTTTAACGATGTTAACAGTCAAGTAACTGGTAATTGTTCAACAGCTCAATGATCATTATAGAAAAGATGATCCCATGCTTTGCTTCCTCTCCTGGACCCATCCATCCATCCATTATCTTGACCGCTTATCCCGTTAGGGGTCACGGGGGGCTGGAGCCTATCCCAGCTGGCTTCGGGCGGAAGGCAGGGTACACCCTGGACAGGTCGCCAACCTATCATAGGGCTAACACAGAGAGACAGACAACCATTCATGCACACACTCACACCTACGGGGCAATTTAAAGTGATCAATGAACCTGAGCATGTTTTTGGATTGTGGGAGGAAGCCGGAGAACCCGGAGAGAACCCACGCATGCACGGGGAGAACATGCAAACTCCACACAGAAAGGCACCCGCCCGGCCGGGGATTCGAACCAGGAAACTTCTAGCTGTGAGGCAACAGCGCTACCCACTGCACCACCGTGCAGCCCTCTCCTGGACCCATTTTAGGGATCTACAGACTCAATCAGTGTCTACTGGCTCACCTGTGACACCAGAGGCTCTGAACACCCTGTGGCTGGGACCAAGTATCCTGTTAAGGTAAAGCCCTCCCGAAAAGCCCCACCCATCTTGTAATATTAATATGGATGGTCATTTTTAAACTAAACACTGAGTTGATAAGGAGTAAAAGGCTGGTGGGAGTTTAAGTCATGTTACAGCTGCTTTTTGTAGAGCTGCTCCAAAAAACAGAAAAAAAATCTCACTCGTTGAGGTGAATCTCTGAAAGGGAAGATGTAAACTTACATTTACAAGAACAATACCCTTGCTCTGAACTGCAAAAATACAATCTAGCTGTGCTAAGGTATCCAGGTAAGCTACCAAGCTGCAGACATTCGAAGATCATAAATGCCATGAGAGAATAAAAGATGTTGAGGATATTCCTATTCAGTATGTGTTTTACCAGAATTTCTGTCCAAACTTGCCAGTTAGCCAGTTCATGCTCCAAATGATTGAGATTCACTCTGATTTACCTACATTTTGGCCTGAAGTGCAGCTTCATCTCCAAGACATATTTGCAAAACAAAAACTTCAACCTGCAAATATATACCCTTGTTTTATTTGTCATTAGTTCTATGGATCAAATTTCCTTAAAGAGTTTTAAAAATCATTTTGGTCTGGCACCATCAACCATAAACTGTCCTTTGTCCTGTTTCCTTTTCTTCTATCTTAGCTCCATCTGGTGCACTGTTACCTTCATCCCAGGTTCTAAAGACAAAGCCGTTTCCTTTCCCCCGGAAACTGTGGCTGGGACCAAGTTTTCTATTATTTTGCAACTCAGTTGGTCATACTGAGATAGAATCTCTTTGAGACAGTGACGGAACTGCTGGACCCCTCAATCTCCCTGCGGCTGAATCCTTGGTCTTCTCTAAGGAGCTCAGGAACTGCCCCCTGATGTCAGAACAGCAAGAGAATATTGATCATCACATCACACATTTTTTCAACCAAGGGCTAACACAGGCTGAAATCGCTCTATGCCTTGCTGTTAGACAGAATGTACACATAAGTGTGCGACCTCTACGAAGACTGCTAGCAAGGCTTCAGCTTTTTCGGCGGCGTAATCTAAGTGAGCCCAGCGCTGTGGTTAACTACATAGCTGAGCAGCTAAGAGGCCCTGGGCGTCTCCATGGATACCGGATGATGACTGAGAGGTGCAGATCAGCAGGACTGCGGGTCACAAGAAACCTGGTGTATGAAGTGCAATCTGTTTTAGACCCAGAAGGTATAGTGCGGAGAAGAGGTAGGAGACTCAGAAGAAGGCATTACAGTGTACCAGGACCAAATTACCTTTGGCACATGGACTCGTACGATAAACTCACACCATTTGGTATTGGTGTGAATGGATGCATTGATGGCTTCTCGCGATATATTATCTGGATGCACGCAAATTTCACTAACAGCAAACCGGAAGTTATTGCAGCTTATTACATTGGTGCTGTTAGTGAACATGGGGGTTGTCCAAAAATAATCAGATCTGATCTTGGTACAGAGAATGTACACGTCAACAGATTGCAGAACTTTTTGCGTGAAGATGACAATGGCACAACTCATGGACCATGTGTGCTTCAAGGAAGAAGTACTGCAAATCAAAGAATTGAAAGCTGGTGGGGACAGTATCGGAGACAGAATGCAGACTACTGGAGAGATTTGTTCCAGGAGTTCCAGTCAGTTGGCGACTTCAATGGCGATATAGTCGACAAAGGTCTTATCCAGTTCTGCTTTCTTGATGTCATACAGGTATTGTTTCTATTTTTCACTCATCTACTCACTCAATTTTTGTCAGTCGCTTACTCACCAGTGACTTATGTTTATTTTATTTTACAGAAGGAGCTAGACACTGTGGTGAGAATGTGGAACAGACATCGGATCCGGCCTGGAGGCAATGGACGTGATTTGTATCATGGAAAACCGTTCCTCATGTTTCATATGCCACAACTTTACCAAGCACAGGACCACCTCCAGCCAGTGGACTATGACAGACTTGACGTCATCCTAGAAGAGGATGTTTGCCTTTGGAAAACTGACATTGTCTGTGATCCAGACCTTCATGAGCTCTGTGTCTTGATCATGGAAGAACATAACCTTGAGGCTGGCCATAATGCTGCTGAGGCAACCAGACTACAGACAGCTGAGGCCCTTGATAAGAGCACTTTAGTCTGAGTCAGAGGAATCTTTGCCTGGCTATATAACTGTCTCACAGCAGTCTTAGCTTGCAACACAATCTTCAGTAATTACTCACTCACTCACTCACTCACTCACTCACTCACTCACTCACTCACTCACTCACTCACCTCACCCACCATACCATAGGACCATACATCTGTGTGTATTAAAGGGGACATATCACGCTTTTTTCATCAATATATATTGGTCTAAGAGGTCCCCAAAACATGTCTTTAAAGTTTATGCTCAAAAAAACACTTTGAAATCAGATTTTGGCATGCCTGAAACACCCTCTTCTTCAGTCCTCCTCAGAACACTCTGTTTTCTCTCTGACCACGCCCCCTCAGGAAGTGGATGTGCCTCGGCTCTCCAGCACGTTGATCTAATGTTTACATGTTGGCTGAATATACACGGCTGCTCAGATATCGCGTTACTTCAACCCTCTGAATCGGATCCAGAATCTGATCCTGATGGAGAGGCGCCTGCAGCAGGACCTTTCTGAACCATTGGTCACAGATTTAGTGTTTCTTGTTGTTTTATTTATCAGTATGTCGACGTGTGTCTTGGTACACAGCTACAGCTACAGCTATGAACATGTAGCTATGTGGCTATGCTAATTAGCGCTAGCACTTATCCATGACAAATAAAAATCATCCACTAGATCTTCAAATCTGCAGACGTGGGGAGTAAAACCGACCTCTGCCAGAAAGGCAGCAGGACCTTTTCTGAAGGATTGGTCACAGATTTAGTGTTTCTTGTTGTTTTATTTGTCAGTACGTTGACGTGTGTCTTGGTACACAGCTACAGCTACGACATGTAGCTATGTAGCTATGCTAACTAGCGCTAGCACTTATCCATGATAAATAAAAATCATCCACTAGATCTTCAAATCTGCAGACGTGGGGAGTAAAACCGACCTTTGTGTTTATTAAGACAGCCTACAACTAGCATGCCTCCCTCCTAAGCTCCTTGTTAGCACACATGTGTGCAGGGAATGAAAAACGGAGGAGGGGTTGAGTTGTATTTTATACAGTCTATGGGCTGAACAAGCTCCGAGCTCTGACTCCGTGACAGACCGGATATTGTTGTTACGTAACAAAAACACTGAAGTCTGAAACGGCTCGTTTCACACACATTTACAGAAAGGTGGAGAAATCAGAACAGGGGCAGAATAGATTTTTTCATTCTCAGGGGGTTTGTAGACATGCCAGGGACACATATTTCAGGTAAAGAACCATTAAAAAGTCAATTTTGCATGATATGTCACCTTTAAGTTTATCCAAAAAGGTCAAACCACCACCAGGTCATGTTTTGTACCTCGCATTCAATAAAAATATGAACACTGTGAAGAAGTAGCTGGAGATCAATATTTTTTGTAGGGCTTTGGCTTCCACATCAATGCAACTATGATGTCACACACAATAGAAAGTGCTGTGATTTATTTGTATATTATGCCTGTGTGGCAATAGGGTGATGGTAAGTGTCATTGGTTACTTAAAACCTAAAAGATTACCTAAAAAAGGGGGCTTGTTCTGTTTATGGAACATCTTAATCTACTCTACAGACAAATTCCAATTAAGATCTATTGATCAGAGTTAATTGAAGAATTAGATTTTTTTAACTGATAGATCGGGTCTGGTTATGTTACAATCCTTTTTCATTACTTCAGTGCAGTATGATTGTGTAGAAATGTGTAGAAATTACTGTTTTAAACATTTAATTTCATAGAAATGCCCTCATATGGAAGCTAACTGTATACTCAAAAATCAGTGAATGTTGAAACTAGTTTTAAAACAAAAAAAAAGCTTAATTTCTGAGTAAGGGTGCCACAGTCTTCCTGGTCCCTTTAACATCTTGTGTCCAGCATCACAAACCAGTATTCATACCAATACTCATATGACTCAGTATAATTTGACTGTGAAAAAAGATGAAAGCCTTAATCATTTCTGAAACATTTTAATACCAAACTGTATTACAAAAATATAATGTTGTATAAATATATTTGATCAACAACACTAGAACAGGAGAGGGTAAGCAGCCTGTGGTTCACATATGTTTTTCTGCAGTGGCAACCTGAGACTGGGAAAATAAAGGGGAAAAAAGGCTTTTGTTAAATATGTTTAACTTCTGATCTCATAGTCTCAAATTTATTTTCACATAGTTTTACTTCAAATGTCACAGTTTTGACCTTTGAAGTTGTAATATTGACTTTTTAACATATGATTTTTAGTTTTTATCTTTTTATCTCATAATATCACTTTTGTAAATCCATTTGGGGGGACTGGCTCTTTAGACAAAGGTTGCTAAACCCTGGCCTAGGGTACATATTACCCCAAAAGTTCCTCTGCAAAGAGAACAAAACATTTCAAAAAGGCAATAAACATAGTCTTTCAAAGACTGAACATTCAGACTACAACACATATAATAACAGATATTGTTTTATAACCTTAATGCTTCTGAAATATGAATAGAAACCAAATCATAACATTACTCAGTTAAGAACTATGAGCCTTTGGGTCTTAATACATTGCAGTAATAGGTTTTGCAATTCAAATGAAATGGTGAGAAGATAAAACAGGAAAAACAGCAGGCTTTTCGCTTTGCAACATTAGTGTCAGAAGTAACAATAACCTGATACAGAAGTTAACTGTAGACATTTTTTACGATTGGCTATTCTGCTGTGCTGACCAAACAAACAGCTGTGGAGTAATTTGCACATAGTTAAGCTAACACATCGAAACTAACGCATAATTTGCTGAGGTAGCCCTCGGCATGCTCCTTAACAAAAATAGCAGTACACTAATGATCATGTTGTACTGGCTCTTATGGTAGCTCATAAGACATATAGACAAGAAAGTGAATCATCCTAGAACTGATATATAGATGTTATCAAACTTTCAAGGGGCAATAGAGATGTTTAGGATAGTAATTTGATCATCTATTCATGTCCATCAATGAGCATGAAAATACATCCTTATCTGAGTGACTTGAATAAAACACCATATAAACAGTAAACAATAAAAAATATACCATTATAACATCTGTGAAAGAAAACATTCTGCTTATCTCTGTGTATTTGTTTCTTTCTTTCTTTTGTAATGCCTGGACAATCCATATTATATTATGGTCCTATAGATGTTATTTTACATGGGATACCTAGGACACCTGGTGGCTATTGCTGTCTGGCAGATTACAGTGTAATTGCCCCCTGTTATTCATGTGCCGTTGATCTATAAACGTTCATGTGTAAAGTACATATGAAATCAACACAGACAGGAACATTTTAGGGTCTTCACATACCCTCTTCAAATCAAATCCATCACCCATATCCCACTTTGCAACACAGACTGAAACTCTGACCTAAAATCAGAGAAAGTACTGTAGTTGGTTGCAAGTTCCAGGACACAAGTGCATGTGTGGGCCACAGGCCGTCTTGAGACCTCAGACATCAAGACGTCTGTGAATGTAACTTCAATTGTTTTTGAAAGAAAAAGGTCGCACCCAGTGCAGAACCTAAGGAACAGCCCAAGCTCTCTCTGCTCGAGCTCTCTGATAAACCGGAGAAGATGGTGGGAGGTGGCCCTCTCTGCTGGTGACATCGTCTTTGGAAAGTCAATGTATTTAGTGACACTTCTAGCCTTTGGCTGAAGATCAGCCAGGATCTTGTCCAACACTCCACCACTCAATGACACCCCAATACTTTTCAGGACTGGTTTCCAGCACTCAATTATAAATGATGGCTGTTGGACCAACTCCTTGTGTGCTATTTCTTCCAGCAGTCTTTGTAAGTTGTGTTCTGTAGGTACAGCAGTGCAGTTATAACTGCTCAGAATGGTGAGAAGCTCTTCAAAGTCGGCTCCATGGAAATCATTTAAAGCCTCTGTTAGTGCATCCTTCTCTGTGGGGCTTATAAAGTTGAAAAATGTCTCCATCAGGCTGCAGGTTTGTGAAGACATGGAAAGGGCTTCGTAGAGAATTGAGGAGCCAGTTGAATGGGCAGGTATTTAAATCTTAGCCATCCAAAGGCCACAATCCGGGCAACAGCTCTCCACTCCTGTTGTTGAAAAGAGTGATGCAAATTGGGGATTTTGTAGGTGGTTCCAGAAGTTCTTGAGGAATAGAAACTGTTCCAGAAATCAGTAAGACAGTCCATCACAAGCCCACTTCCAACTCCAGTCTCCAAATCACCATTTGCAGTAGACGCTTAAATTCAATGTTGGCATCTAGTATATTCTCAAGGGAAAATGCCTGAATCATGTCAGAGACACAATGCACTCCTCGAATAGTGATGGTCTGCTTTTTGACAATGTTCTCTGGATTCTCAAAGAAATTCTCGTAAGGATTTGCAGATGAGCTGGATGTTGAATCTGTTTCCTGATTTATAATTTCGAGTACTGCTGACTCACTCTCAAGGAATGCATCAGATTCATTGTTTGTCTGCAAAGAGTTGTAACTTGTCACTTTAGTCACCGGATTCTCCATTCCCGTGACTCTGAAAGCATCCAGTGATTCTTGCTGCTCGGAACCAGCAGGCACATATACCACTGTGTCACAGAGAGGGTCAAAGGAAATGTTCCCATCATCACCAAGGAAAAGAACTTCCTCATCAAGGGATTGATTAAATATCTGGGAAGTCTGAGAAGTTGATCTGGGATTAGAAATCAAGGTCAATGGTACACTTGTGTGCATGACAGGGCTGGAGCTAGTCAAAGGACTGTTGAAGGGCTGAGAGGTGGAAGAGGACTTAGGTGACATGGCATGGGAGGAAGATGTGGGAGAAAGATAGAATACAGTGGGGGCCTCTGCTGCTTGGGATCCATCTGGAGATCTGGCTTGGACAGGTGAGTCACTTAAATCTGAATCATCATTACTCTTTTCTTTGAACAAATGTACAACCTGAGTATTTTATGATGGGTGGTTTCATACAACTGCCCAACCGTTACTGAGTCATGTAAAGGCTCCTCTGAGCCCATAACACAGAGTGTAAAGTCAAAATCCTCGAGTCTTCCTTTGGAGATTTCCCATTTGGAAAGAAATTCTCTTACCATTCTCTAAAATGTTCTTAACATTGTCATCTTTCCTGGACATGATCTCTCTTGTGCCTCCACCCGTGGGTCGTCTAACCTGCCGGAAATATCCTTTTTGATGAGTCATCCAACCCAGTTCAATTTTTCTCGTTTTGTGGGAAGCATTCTTATTTCCCAGACCAAGTCCTTTGTTAGTATGACTTTGAGAACTTGTTGTTGCTTGGCCAATGCTTGGAAGTTTCATTTTACTTCGAATGCGTTCTACAAGATTTTGTTTTTTCTCTGCATTACTCTCTGCTTCTGCTGAGAATGTGCTAGTCCAATTTCTAGCAAAAACACGGTCTCCAAAATGAGGTAGATACTTGGAGAGGGTTTCCTCATCCATCATTCTGGAGACGTCTTGGTCCACCTGTGGTAAAAATAAATACTGAAATTACTGAGGAAAGTAGCACTGAACGAGTCCTCATAATCTGTACACATCAGGATGCAGTTATGGTGGCATTATTCGTCATCAATAGGACAACGCCTGCTCAAGGTGTAGCAAGAGTGATATGTTGCCCAAAGGTAATCACTGTCTTTATGTCTCCATAAGTGCAGAATGTGTAGAATATGAACATTCTGTGTCTGTCAAGGTTAATGAAAAACATCATCTGGAAATTCCAAAAAACAGGCATTGAATTTCAAAAGGACAAACTTCAAGTTGGGATTAGATTGAGAGTTTTTGTTTTGTTTGTTTTTTTACCTTGTCGTGCAACATTTTTTTAAGGTTTTCATCAGGAACTCCTCTGTCCTTCAAGGCAGCAATGAAGGGGTTGTCCATGTTTGTGCAGCTGAATAGATGACAAAGTTGTTAGAACTGGGAGGAGGCTAAAATATCAATATATTAAATAGTATTATCAACAAAATAGTCCACAAAATGAGGAGTCATAGCTAACTAGTGGTACGAGGTAGCCCTCATAGAACTGTGAAGTATGTTAGTGGCATCTTTTATCTCATGGCATTTATGATCTTCAAATGTCTGCAGCTTGGTAGCTTACCTGGATACCTTAGCACAGCTAGATTGTATTTTTGCAGTTCAGAGCAAGGGTATTGTTCTTGTAAATGTAAGTTTACATCTTCCCTTTCAGAGATTCACCTCAGCGAGTGAGATTTTTTTTTCTGTTTTTTGGAGCAGCTCTACAAAAAGCAGCTGTAACATGACTTAAACTCCCACCAGCCTTTTACTCCTTATCAACTCAGTGTTTAGTTTAAAAATGACCATCCATATTAATATTACAAGATGGGTGGGGCTTTTCAGGAGGGCTTTACCTTAACAGGATACTTGGTCCCAGCCACAGGGTGTTCAGAGCCTCTGGTGTCACAGGTGAGCAGGTAGACACTGATTGAGTCTGTAGATCCCTAAAATGGGTCCAGGAGAGGAAGCAAAGCATGGGATCATCTTTTCTATAATGATCATTGAGCTGTTGAACAATTACCAGTTACTTGACTGTTAACATCGTTAAAAAACAAATTAAGCTCTCTTAAAAAATAGCTATTTGATACTATTTACCTTTAATTTTCCACAGAAATTATTATTTTTTCTAAAGCTAAGTGTAACAACATTTACAGCACTGACAAAGAAGGTTATAAATTAAGAGTTTTAATAATAAAATAAATTAAGAGTTTTAATAATAAACAACCAGTGGAATCACGTTTGAGTTCTGTCAAGTTACTACAGCTGAGGACATGCTGCTTACTGATACGGCTGTTTCAAAGTAAAGTTTTTTATACTACGAAACATGAGGGGGCTTTTATTGTGAAGAGATTTTTCGGAAATCAAATGATCATCGAAGTAGCTTAACTACTATGGAGTTACTGTACAGATGTCTGGCCTAAAGTCACAGCTACAGTCATCGATCCGACTCATCTTGGACTGAGACCACCGAGTGTAAACACACTTTCAAGCAGGCAGAGCTGGTGTAACAGAGATGCACATCCCTGCACTGCGAGCTGCAGCTGTTTGTGGATCATCTGCTCTGAGTGTCACAGGGAAACACAGGGAGGAGGGGGGTCCTCGTCCCACAGTTTTTGAAACACTGCATCAAAGTAATCAATTTTTCTAAAGTAGGGACAATGTAGCCTTCATCTTACCTCGTATAAGTCGTAGGGTTATTGCGGCCTGACTCCAACTCCTCCTTCTCCGACCGGGAGAGACGCAGGCTGGGGACCGGGCAGACACCTGTAGGCTACCCTGCAGAGGTGAAGACACGCAGGTACTGCTGCACTTACTATCACAGCAAAACAGTACAGACACCTGACTGGTTCTGATTCACATGCACCGCCGTACGTCAAATGACCATAATTCCAAGTTCTAAAGTAGCAAAAGCATGAAACACAAAGGCTTCACTTACCTCAACCATGTAGGCTACGGCAGAGAAGCAGGCAGCACGTCTTCATCTGGCTGATAATAGTCTAGTCATGTGACCACAAAATGAATTTTAGACCAGAAAATGATCTCGTATCTTGAGAAAACAAGCTTTGTTTTCTCGAGATAACGAGATCATTTATCCCGTTATCTCGAGAAAACGGGGCTCGTTTATCCCGTTATCACAAGAGAAATAAGTCCAGATCCGAGAAAACAACTGAAATTAACTCGTTATCTCGAGAGAAAACGGACAGAAAAAAAGGTTTTAACCATGTCCTTTTAGGGCTTCCGTACTAAATACCTCCCGGTTGTTGAATTTCCTCACGAGGAGCACATGTGAAATATTATTATCTTCTTGTGTATATGTTTTTACGAGCTGGCCCATTTGGCATAAATCTAAAGCCTTACTACATGCCACAAAGTGGAGCACCATCAAAGAGCAAATAAGTTCCACACTTTTAGCAGACAAAGTTTAAACCAAACAGGTAAACTAAATTAAAAAAGAAAAAAAACTATCAAAATAGTTTTAAAAACAATAATTATAGCAGTGGATTATTATAATTGTTGTTTGTATTATCCTAAATCTGTGTAATATTAAATAAACTTAGATGTAGCAGCTTTGTAATTTTTACTCTCCTTGTGTAGTTTTTGTGGCTTTTAAAGTTGACATATGCAAAATGGACTTTTTAATGGTTCTCTACCTGAAATCTGTGTCCCTGTCTACAAACCCCCCGAAATAAAAAGAATCCATTCTGCCCCTGTTCTGATTTCTCCACCTTTCTGTAAATGTGTGCTGAAACCAGCCGTTTTCAGTTTTCAGTGTTTTTATTACGTCACAACGACATCCGGTCTGTAACAGGAAGTCAGAGCTCGGAGCTTGTTCAGCCATAGACTGTATAAAATACAACTCAACCCCTCCTCTGTTTTTCATTCCCTGCACACATGTGTGCTAACAAGGAGCTTAGGAGGGAGGCATGCTAGTTGTAGGCTGTCTTAATAAACACAAAGGTCGGTTTTACTCCCCACGTCTGCAGATTTGAAGATCTAGTGGATGATTTTTATTTATCATGGATAAGTGCTAGCGCTAGTTAGCATAGCCACATAGCTACATGTCGTAGCTGTTGTACCAAGACACACGTCCTACATACTGACAAATAAAACAATAAGAACCACTAAATCTGTGACCAATGGCTCAGAAAGGTCCTGCTGCAGGCGCCTCTCAATCAGGATCAGATTCTGGATCAGATTCAGAGGGTTGAAGTAAAGTGGGTCTGTGAGCAGCCGTGTATATTCAGCCAACATGTAAACATTAGATCAACCTGCTGGAGAGCCGAGGCCACATCCACTTCCTGAGGGGGCGTGGTCAGAGAGCTCATTCTCCTTAAAGGCACAGACACAGAAAACAGACTGTTCTCAGCAGGGCTGAAAAAGAGGGGTTTACAGGCAGACCAAAAATCTGATTTCAAAGTGTTTTTTTGAGCAATAAACTTTAAAGACATGTTTTGGGGACCTCTTAGACCAATATATGTTGATGAAATAGAGCGGAATATGTCACCTTAACACTCTGAAAATGAACTGTATTCCCAAAATTAACTATCTTCTCCAATCTCTCCCGATAAATATTCCTATAAAGCAGTTTAAACAGTTTGATCGATTATGTAACAAATTTCTTTGGAATGGGAAACGACCAAGGAGTTAGAAAAATTTCAACTACCAGTAGACAGATGTGGTCCGGGACTTCCTAAATTATTATTCTATCACTATGCATTTAGCCTCCGACACAGAGCTCAGTGGTCTATTCCACCAGAGGGGGCTCTTCCATGGTCTAGCATCGAAAGGGAGGTGTGTTCACCCCTCACCCCATTAGCATGTTTGTCCACCTAACTGTTGAAAGAGAGAAGTCCCACTCAGTCATCTCTCATTTGCAGAACGTATGGTAAAAGGTTGCCAAGATATAATATATATATATCTATATCTATATATATCTATATCATATATCTATATAGATATAGATAATCTGCTTGCTGACTGAAGCAGATACACAATTGTTTCCTGTTTTGTGGGTTATGAATATCTGTAAATGTATGAATGTTGCAAAAAGATGAAAAAGAATACAATTGAAAATCAAAAAAAAACTAATAATTACATTTGAAAAACATTAATACCTCAGAGGAAACCCATGCTTGTTCACAGCTTCATTCAGTCCGAGAACATTACAGTAACATGAAGGCTGAATCTATGTGAACATTAAAGCACACTGGACTTTACATTTTCTGTTTACGCTGCATGTAATGTTAAACATACCTGCACAGTTCTTCCATTGCACATTTTGTGTTTAATTTATAATATTTTTATCTATTTTCTAAAATTATCTATTTGTATGTTGATTGTTAGCAGAGAAGAACACCAAGTCAAATTCCTTGTATGTGTAATGTAAATGACAATAAATACATTCTGACTCTTTCAATGCATAACAGGAAGCTCATGAAAACTCAGACAAGTCTCATGGCATGAGAAATCCTGAAAGCAGCAGTTCAGCACTGATAAACTGAAAAACCTGTGAAGAATAGTTGCAGGTCAAATCTCACTGAAAAGGATAGCTTTCGCTTTCGTCTGTGACCTCCAGGCTCCTAACGAGCCCATCATTGAGAGCACCTGCCCTATTGTACCCAGCTTGAGCTCATCAGCCTGGCTGCTCAATAAAAGGAGCTCCTTTCCCTCGTTAGGTGTGTGCACACAGAGAAGACAACACCTTCAGTTGTTTTCTCTGGGTTTGTTTGAAGAGTGTGTTGTGAGAGAGTGTGTATGTTTGTGGATGTATTGTGGAGGGAAGGAGGGTGACTAAAGGATCATTAAAAGAGGATTGATCTCTCAGGAGAGTTTTTTCAGATTACAGTTGGTTTAGGCCTGTTCCTTAGTTTGTCTACCTTTATAGTATTAGTGGTGGCTGTGGAGCTTTACACCTCCACTCCACCTTTTAGACCCCAAAGGCCTTACATCTGTTTGTATTTGAGGGTTTGAAGTTTTTTTTGTTAGTGTCCCTGTCCATGACCTCTGACCTTCATGTCATGCTACTTGCAGACACGTAACAGAGGGGATAGGCACTACTGCCATACTGTCAATAAAGGTTAGAGAAGCAAAAGAGGTAAAATGTCACAAAGTCAAATGTATATTATTTACTTGAGGAACACCATTGTGGTAGAAATTAGAGTGAAACCTATCAGGAGGAAAGTATACTCCCTGCTTGAAAGGTTGCTAAAAAACATTCTGAAGTTGTTTTCCCCCCGACAATTCAAAGTCTTGCCTTCTTGAATAGCCGTCTATCCCTCCAAGAGAACAAAGTTGTACCTAGATCAAACAAAACAGATAGGAATAAGAATCAGAATCCAATCCAGATCATCCGTCACGACAGGTCTCATGATACAATAGATGCAGGAATATTAGCAAAACTTAGGATTGAACACATTTAGATTGGCCTTTAAACATGTTCAAATAGAGTTTGAAATGCACCTTTTTAGACTGTACTTCATTCGGACATTCAGCTACAACTTGATCTAAAATTCAAATTCAATTCAAAATATAAGTCAACAAGCAAAGAATTGAAAAGGGCGCGTGTAGCCTATTTGGGATTGAATTTCATAGTCTTTCTGATGTAACAGCAGCACATACTTGTAGCTGTGTGTATGGGTAATTCAGATATTAAAATGAAATTAATATTTCAAAAATTAATTTTGATAAAAAAAAATCCTTTCTAATATATGAAGTTTAATGTAAATAGAATGATGAATAGATTCTGATTATAGCAGATAATGAACATAGATGAATAACAGACAAAGGGATAACAGACAAATATACCTTTGAGTAAGGATAGCTAGTAGGACACTACTATATGATTTGGTGATAGTGATTTAGTTTAGTTGTTTAAAACAGAGTTTTAGACACTAATTTAAATCTCTGATTTGGAAATATAGTAAAACTATGGGACTTTCAGAATGAAGCCTAAATCAACTTCGACCCAGAAATTCAGGAACAGTCTTACTGTCATCCAGAACCATCAGCCAGTCTCCGATGGGTCCAGGAGTTTGCTCCAGTTTCTCTGCGTGTGTCTCGTGTCCGAGATGGTGCTGTGAAGAGGAGATTTGAATCGGCTGGCCCGGGGGTAGACGCTTGGTTCTGTTGCGTGGTCATGTGGTCTCGTCCACAGACTGCTGCTCCAGAGATGTGGGAGTGATGACTCGTGGTCAAAAATATATAAAAAAAAGACTAAGAATAATGTCTTATCAAAAGACAAGCTTTGATGTGTGTGACTTTAGTGTAAAAGATTGAAACAGGAAAAATGTTCTTAAAATGAAAATAGACTTTAGTCAATAAAAGAAACTTAAAGAAGTTACTTTGGTTGCAGTAAAATTATCAACGCTGAATATGGTTTCACAGCGGGAAAAGGTTCCTAGAAAATTAGAATTGCCACAAGGGACAAAGAAATTAAAGAGAGGCCAAAAGTATTAGGAGAGGCCTAAAATGAAGGGAGGGGGCCTTGGCAGAGGCGCTCCCAGAAGGAGAGACGCAGGAGCGTCCGAGAAGAGTCACGAGAGAGAATCAGGAAGAGAAGCAGAAGAATTTTATAGGCCTTCACAGGGCGTTACCTCCTCCTTATGGTGCGTTCACACCAAACGTGAACGATCGCAAGAATGTTTTGTGTTTACTCGTGCGAATGACTTGCTCTATTTGCGCGTCAAAACCGCGTGTAAACGAGTGCCAAGACACGAATATCACGGAAGGAGGGGGGGGCTCCCACGCCACAGCTGTCTGTTGTCATCAAACAGAAGACAGTGGAGGCTGGCTTGACTTTCGTTTCTGAAGTGGAGGCTGGCTTGACGCGCAGTAACAAGGGTGAGCTCACGGACATTGAATGGGGAAGCCGGTTATACTAAAGTGGCAGAGATAACTTCCTGCAACAGCTGATAGCTGACAGACAAAGTTTTTCACAACTCACCACATAATCCTCCTCCCTCTCTGTCCTCACAGTCAGCTCCTGTTATTCCTCATCCCATAAGAACAGGTAGAGTCACAGAGTTTGGGGAAGCTGCATAGTGATAGAATCAAAGTGTCCCATATTCCAGATAAGGGAATCTCCGCTGGTCCATACATCACACAACACACGTCACCGGGGGATCTGCACGCCGATTGGCTATCGCGCTGCGATTCATTCGCTTGAGTTCAGATATTTCAACTCTTGCAAATCGTTCGCGCAAATGAATTTGCTTCATACTTGCGTTGATGCGCGCCATTCGCGCCGCCAGACCAGTACTCGCATCTCTGCATTGACTTCACATGTACTTCATTCGTGCGAATGATTCTATTGCGTTTGGTGTGAAGGCACCATTAGATTTCACCTTTAACACAGCCTCTGAATAAAGGATTTGTATTATAATTATCGTGCAAACTTCTCAAAATATCACGTTAATATAAACATATCACTACGCCTAACACCAATGCATATTCTTCAATTAAAGCAAGTCATGGATTTAAAATTTAAACCCACAGTAATATTATCAGTATGCAGCTATTGTTTAATTAACAATTTCCCTTCTCATGTTATCCCCTCCTTTCCTAATCCAGACCAGACACCTGTACTGCAGGATAAACCTGGCGGTTCCTGTGCTCCAGAGGTTTTTTCGGTCAGGGGGATACAAGACCTGACTTCAGGCTGAGCAGAGAGTCTCTGGCAGTGCTGCTGGACCTCCTCCAACAGGAGCGGAGACATGGATGGGGTGCCACATCGAGACCTTGGTGATCCTCTTCTGGCTGGCAAGTGGGGCATCGTACAGGGTGGTCTTGAGGGTGTTCGGGATGCCTCGCTCCACTGTTACTGCGGAGGTGGTGGCGTTCGCCACAAGGTTATCTGCCTCCCAAAGACCGCAGAAGATCTTGCGGCAGTAACTCATGGGTTTGCAGGACTGGCAAGACACGCAGCCTTCGGGAAAGCTGCAGGAGCAATCGATGGCTGCCATGTCAGGATCAAGCCACCAAGTGGCCCTGATGGTCATGTTACAAAACAGAAAACGTTTTACTCAATAATACTTCAGGCAGTTTGTGACCATCAGGGCCGCTTTATTGACACGTACGTGGGCTGGCCGGGGTCGGTGCACGACTCCAGGGTACCCGGCACAGCCCACTGTACAGGCGGCGATCTACCCTCCTCCAGGGCACTTCATCCTCGCAGATGGTGGGTACCCCTGCCTCCAACGACCACTCCCCCTCATCACTCCCTACAAGTGGCCGGTGCAAGGTGTGGGAGCCCAGCGCTTTAACAGCCATCATTCCAGGGCACGCTCTATCATTGAGCGTGCCTTTGGAATGATGAAGACCAGTTTCGCTCCATCTTCCTGCAAGCGCTGGAGGTGCACCACACCTCTGTGCCTCAGGTACGTCATCACTCAGCATGATTTATTTCTAATGCTGAAGAAGAGTAAATCGACATTAATGAATTATTTCTTTCATTTCAGGTCATAACAGCATGTACAGTCCTGCACAACATCTGCCTGGGGCAGGTGACATCATGGCCCCAGAGGATCAGCTGCAGGACGACATGCCGGTGGAAGGGGGAGGAGTTGGAGGCCGTCAGTGGTGCTCCATGGCGGGACCAGCTGTCTGCCCTGGAGGAGGTCAACCCTGACCACGACTATCTTTAGTGGGCAAGTAAAATAACTTTTAAACTGTTATTCCTATTTAAAGTGTTCTGTAAACAGCATTGTTTGTTGAAATGTTGGTGGGGATTCTTCTATCTTAATAAGGGGTTGTGAAGTAGTTTTGTTTGCACTGTTTCATTCTTGACACTTTTTTAAACATATTCTTAGTGACATGGCAGCCGTCGATCAAGTCAGCTGCAAACCCAGTTGATGGACGATGTGGTGGACAGTGGAGGCATGCACCTCCAAACGATGTCCCACTGAGGCAGAAGACACCAGGGTCTTTATTGTGGCATCCTATCCAGCCCGGCAGCACTGCCAGGGACTCCTGCTCAGCTAATAACTGTACATTTCAATTTGTTGTCATTTATAAATTGTACTTAATTTCATCTAATCATTTGTCTTTGTTGTGTAATAACATTGTCATTTCTGCTGTACAAATGTACATATATGTAAATGTATAGACTGCCCACATGTAAATATTGATCATCGTTCTCACTGCACCTTCAATAAAAGAGAATATCCAGTCCCTTGTCTCTTGAATATGAAAATAATTTACTTTATAAACATAGAAAAAGTCTGTACAAATAATGCTCAAAAATAAATTAGGTACGAAATTTACGAATATAAATCATAAACTGCAATAACAATATAATGAAAACATAAAACTCTCTTCTGCCTCTCTCTGCAGCCGCATATCCTTAATTAAGGTGAGGAGGTCATCTCTCCTCTCCTCTTCCTCTTTCAGCTTGGCCGGCCTTCCTCCTCCTCCTCCTCCTCCTCCTCCTCCGCCTCCTCCTTCCTCCTCCTCCTCCACCTGCGCGCCCGCAGCACTTGGCCCTGGTTTATCCTCAGGAATGGAGGCAATTAGGACAGGGGGGTTAATTGACGGCCTCTGTCCCAAAAACTTGTCCATGAGGACAAACCAGGGCCACGTGCCAGCGGTGGCCTTTCCTTCGACCCCCTCTCCTGTCCGGGATCTTTGCAGTCCTAGGTCAGAGGTAATCAATCATCTGATCAACAGCAGTCATTTTCGGCAATGTTTATTAAATTGCATGGTGACAACAAATACAGTAAAACAAATATCAGGGTTTCCTGTAGACAAGTTTTTGGTCCGGTGGCAAGCTGGTCAGGGAACACAATTGCACAACTTTATGGGTAAGATTTCAATGGGGGGTGGCAGCCAACTGTAATTTGTGTGGAGATGCTACACTGAATGCTAAAAGCTGACAGGAGATTTAAAATATGACTATGTGATGTGAATGTTGTCATACACCTTTTCAGAAGTGTTCTGTTGATTTGCTCTTTGCCAGTCTGCAAAACAAAACACTTAAACAACATTTCCCCGATACTTAGGCATGGTGGGGGGTCAACTTAGTCCAGTCTGCCCCCGGGCTCGCAATACACTGAGGGAAACACTGAAATATATTAATATAAAACAATATCATCTAGTTTCAATATCATCATCCATCTCTGCATACTTTGTATTTCTTTTGAGGTTGTCCCATTTTTTTTTGCCTGCATGGGAGTGACCTGCTGATGCAGGCCCATCTCTTCCAAGATTGTTCTAAACAGACAGAAGCAAGGGAAAAGTTAAACACAAGATCACATTAACAGGATACAAATTTATGAAAGTGGACTTAAGGAAAGGCACAAATTCTACAAACACAACCCAGTAACATTTACATATTGACCTTTGTTCTATAGATTATCATTTTATTTTGAGCTTTATTAGGCTTTGGATTCATTTCTTTGAAATTGACGCACAAAATGTAACATATTACAAGTTGATTTACCTCCATCCAACAGCGGCTGAGTTCTTGGCCCCAGTGAACAAAACGTCGTGCTTCTTGCGAAGCTTTATAAATGTCTCTGTTTGCTCCTTGCTCCCTAACAAAATAAATGTGAAGCACGTTTTGTCATGTCTATAGGCACAATGGTTCTTATATGGCGTAATGACAATTATAATACAATTTATAATAATCCTCAAGTTAGCTCTGTATTCAATGCAAACGTTTAACTACACTTTACAGTTGTACAGTCTGGAAATATCGCTGGTGTCACTGCCTCACTTAATTATGGTCATAGTGCTACATTTATATTACTAACGTCACGTATTTAAACAGAAGATTTAAGGTTTAATGTCCCTTGAAGATTCACATATCTGGCGTTGGATGTTCAAAGGAGTAGAACGAATACTTACATTTGAATGTGAATTTCATGCTCTCTCCGCTACGTTCCGGTGTCGCCATGTCTAATTGGATCTTGGGATATATGGGGCCGCGAAGGATAGTAGCGATGTGTCCTTCTAGAACAGGGAAAAGAAGGCGCATTTGTGGGCTGCATCCGGGTGTTTTTGAAGGAGCCTTCGAAATGGGACAGCCTTCGCAGCGTTGTGACGCAATCGGCCTTCAAATGCAGCCTCAGGAGGATGCAGCCCCTGAATTGAGACACAGCTACTGTGATGGGTTCAACAATAAAACCATCCTCCACCTTCCTCCTCCGGCTAAAATACACCGCCATCTTGGTCTGCCCTAAAACAAAGTTTAAAAGCTGGCACTGTGTTTGTGTAGACCGTGTATTTAAACCCCAGGATAACCCCAGGGTGGTGACCCCTGCAGCCTGTAGTCGTGTAGACAGACTCCATCCTGCCCAGCCGGGAAGGTCGAAGCGGGAGCTCCCATAGGAGCCAGTACAGCGAGTGCGCTTGCCCCCTCTCCTTCCTCAGCAGGTTCCAAACACTAAAAACACTTTGATAAAAAGCAGGCAGTGAACATGTGCTCATGGTTTCAATGTGCATTAAAAACAGATTAAAATCTTGATCCAGGCTGTTAAAACGCTGCAGAATAAAGCTGGACAGGGGTCTCCACAGAGCGTCCCGTGGTCCAGTTAACAGTCTCTGGACAAACTGGAGGCGGAAGGCAGCGCCCCTACTGGCCAGGTGGACCAGGCCCTGCCCCCCCTCCTCCTTAGGAAGGAACAGGATACTCTGTGGGACCCAGTGCAGCTTGTCCCAAATAAAATAAACTAAAATCCTCTGGATCTGAGACAGGAGAGGAGCCGGAGGATCTACAGGCCAGCCGATGCCACAGGGGGATGGACCAGGTTGTTCGCTATCAGGGTCCGGCCTCTGAAGGACATTTTGGGGAGTAGCCACTTCCACTTCTCCAGCTGACCCTTAACCTTTTCGAGCACGTTGTCCCAGTTTTTTTGCATATAGGTCTCATCCCCCAGGAAGACCCCCGAGATACCAGAGCCCCCCCTCTTCAAGAGTAGGCCACCAGGCAGCGAGCCGGTCCCCCAGCCCCTCCCCCACCATCAGAGCCTCACTGTTACCCCAGTTGACCTTTGAAGAGGAGATAAAACCAAAGTCAGTCACAGTCCCAGTTAAAACATCAATATCCTTTTGTGTGTTCATTAAAACAATCAAATCATCAGCATACACAGAAACCTTAAAAGACACCAGACACCGGGGGAAAACCAAACCACTGAGTCTAGCTCTCAGTCTGTGGAGCAGAGGCTCCAGGGCCAGCGATACAACATCCAGAGAGAGAGCAGCACTGCCTCACCCCTCTCTGGATCCCAAATGGAGCACTGAGCCCGCCATTAATTTTCAGAACACTCACGATGTCACTATAGGGAGCCCGGATCATGGCTATGAAACCAGGGCTGAACCCAAAAGCAGCCAGAGTCTGCCACAGGTACTGGTGTTCAACCCGGTCAAAAGCCTTTTCCTGGTCTATTGAAATCAGACCAGTCTCTACAGCCAATGAACCGGAGAGCTCCAAAACGTCTCGAATCAAAGTGACGTTGTCACTGATGAACCTGCCGGGCACACAGTAAGTCTGGTAGGTGGACGACGGACGCCATCACCTCCCTCAGTCTAAGGCCAGAGCTGGATCTTGTAATCCGTGCACAGCAGCAAGACCGGCCTCCAGTTTTTCATCTCCTGCAGGTCCCCCTTCTTCGGCAGCAGGGTGATGATACCTGTTACTTGTCACTTGCTGCCAAATAATTTCAGTAAGACAACTCACGTTTACTTAAGATAAAGTTTATTGCAGCATACAGTATTGTGTTTGGTGTATGGGCTCCAAACCTCATTACTCCTCGTAGATTATTTAAATGCAGACATTTAGGAGTCATGGGATAGGACTAACCCCCCTCGGAGCCCGCAGGTGGATGCCGGGGAGGAGGTGGGCAAAATAAAATGACAAAAATCTCTTAAAAATCAAACAAAAAAACACCCAACAACCATCAATCGACTCCAATTGCCAATTTCCATCTTTTGGAGATATTATCATGTGTAATAGACAGCAAGTGAAAGATCAAACCTCAAACTGCACACTTGATGCAACTGGACTGACCTACAGTATACTGAACAGAACACAGGCCTCATGATAATGTCAACCTCTGGTTGCCTTGTGAAGATGTGTTGTGGCTAGATAAAGCCCCACTCAAAGTCCATCAGGTTTTTTATCAGGGTGGCCACATGAGGATTTACCGTTGCTGCCTTCTTCTGCACCAACTTCCCACTCTTCTTGGAAACCGTCTTCCCCTGGTTGGCCTTTGTCCTCGCTCGGGGTTGATACCGATGAGGCGCCTAAAATGTAATAACAGAGAAAGCATATAAGATATTAGGTGTGGTAAGTAAAGATTATTTGCACCTAATATAGAACCCAATCGCATTCACCAAACACAAATTCTGAATGCTGAAATTATTTCAGAACAGTATTTTGAATTTAAAACTAGAGCATTTTGCATTTCCTGATGAAAATGCATGTGAACACTGCAACAGCTGCCTCTGGCGATTGATGTGCACAATATTTTTATTAAAGTAAACAGAATAAGTAGAATAAAAAAAGGATTGCATGCTGTGACCCATGCTGCAGCAAGCACACAATAAATATCACTTAATCTGATGACACCTAATATTGATACCATATGAATTACTAAAGAATACCAACTACTGGTGTAGATATGGGAATGTGTTCAAACACAAGGCAAAACAAAGATTTAGAGTTTAGTTGTCTGTCACTCCCCCTTCCTGTCTGTCTCTCTTCCTCCTCCCTCCCTCCCTGTCTGTCTATAATTAATTAATGTGTGAAAAATCAGGAGACAGGCTGAAATTCACTCCCACACACTGATTATTTTTCATTGTTATAAATGTATCAATATTTTAAAAATAACCACAAATTCCCTCTGACTTGTAGTTTTAAAGTTTTATTCTGCTCAAATACTTTCTATCTCAGGACTTGTAGTTTTAAAGGTTCATTCTGGTCAAATACTACTTTCTATCTCAGGACTTGTAGTTTTAAAGGTTCATTCTGGTCAAATACTACTTTCTATCTCAGGACTTGTAGTTTTAAAGGTTCATTCTGCCTAAATACTACTTTCTATCTCAGGACTTGTAGTTTTAAAGGTTCATTCTGACCAAATACTACTTTCAGCCAATAATGTAACCATGCAGACTGTACTTTCTAATGTACACTGCTCCATGCAGTGACATGGTCAGTCTAAACAGTCCCATCTGTGAACCAAGTGGCCGAAAGGAGGCAGGCTGTGTTTTGCTAGTGCTTCCGTGTGAGGTGGGTTGGGAGGTAAAGAGGGAGATTGACTTTCTCTCTCTATTAAAAGACAGGCAGTGTGATGATACATTCGGTTTGAACCCAGCGTTACACCTCAATGCACATGCCAGCTTTAACTTCAACTTGCTATCAAAGGAACAACGTAATCTGGGAAGAGGCAAAATATCCAAACAATGTTTGAGAGGAGTAGAGGATTTACCTTTGAACAAACTCCAGTATCCTTGCAGCTTCGTCTTGGTATTGCAAGTTGAACACATAGTAGGTGGAGAAAATGGCAGCCAGCCCTGTGATGAAGCTTGGTTGATTGCCTTCACAGATGACATGGCTTTCAATGCTGATCATCCAACGTCCAATTGTGACTCTGTCACCAGCAACTGATGCAGACAGTACAGTTAAAGCTGGGGTTGGTAGTCTCGGAAAACTAGCATGAATTTGAATGTAGCATTTCCTCAGGACTCCGTCTAACCCCTCCCCTTCCCTCAGAGCTCCTCCAAAACGACGCCCCCCCGCTCACATGAACGAGCGCCGCTGATTCTCGATCATATGATGGTGACTGATTCAAAACCGGTCCTCACCAAAACATTCTCATAGTGAAAGTTAAAAACACAAACAAACATGGCTGCTGCTAGTACTCACAACTGTCATTCTAGCATTATCCAGTTGTACTGGTGACACGATATCAGGAGAAAAGTTATAACACATATATAATACTGTAACAGATCTACTGTTTGTTAAACGTGTTCAGTGTAGATGCTCTTAATTCCTACAGTGTTGACAGTCAGTGAAGGCATCAGGAGAGGTGTAGAGTGTGTGAGCTGGAGAGAGGAGAGACAAGAGGAGAAGTTCTTCATTCATTCAAACATTGATTGTTTTGTTTGTGATCACGGCCGACAGTGACCGGTTAGTAAAACTCAACGTGTTCACGAATCGGCTCGTCATCCCTACAGCGTCCGGACGGATGCTACAGCACACATACATTTTCTGTGGGATTTAGTAAATGGCATTCATTCTTCTGCTTGTCAGAGCCCCCGTGGTGAGAGCTTTTTAGACTCTGATCCGGACTACAGTCCTGAGCAAAGCACCTCATCGGGTCAGAGGGGACAGGCCCGAGGACGAGCGAGAGGGGCAGACAGTAGAGTCAGGGGAAGCAGAGGCAGGGGACGGAGACTCGGAGGAGTGCACGCCGGGGAAATGAACCCGCAGGAGGAGGGCAGAACAGCAGGACGGATTTGAATGGTTTAAAATTTTGGCACCCAAAAAAGGCTGATTGGTTGGTGTTTTCCCAGGTTTACTCCGGCTGTAGATAGCAGCTTTTCTTCACTCTTTTTTAAGAACACATTATGTATTGATTACCATCAGGACATAAAGATCATTTTAACCAGTATAACAAAAAGTGGATCTAAATCTGATTACCAACCCCAGCTTTAATGTCCTGAAAAAGTATCAAACATGTGATGTATGATATAAGGGTAACAGGTTGTTGTGACATTTTTAAGGTATTGGCTATGACACAACTGATTAAATTTGGAACAATAATTTCCCTTTTTTACTTTATGTACATTAAATATCATAATTTATACTGCTGTAAATCATTACTTTCCATGACTTGGGATACCAAAAACCACATAGATGAGAGAACTACATCCATCGGAAAGCAAAAGAAAACACACGTTTATGAGACAGACACAGAAAGAGAGAGATTAGACAGTCAGACATACAGAATGACTTCTGTTCCATGCCTTGTTTATGTGACAGTATTATCTTACCCAGCAGTATTAGCCGTGGACTGGCTGGGAGGGTCAGGGTGCGCTCAACGTCGGCTGCACTGGCAGACATCTGCAGAACATGGAATATGGTATACAAATTAAGAATGAGATTGTGCATGTGTACAGTCACAGTAGACAAAATAATGCTACACTATACTTCCATCAGCAAGGAGTATCAGTCCCTCTGTGTCCTCATCAAAGTAGGACATCAGCAGCTTGATGACACGGAGGGTGATCTCCACATCCTCCCCCTCGGATACGACAGACTGTTCCTCTTTTTTCTTTGACTTTCTCCTGAAATACTTCTCGATTCTTTGTCCACATTCTGATATGGATAACTCCAAGGCCCGCAATACGCTACTGTCGGTAAGTTTCTCAAAGTGACAGTAGATACCCCTTTGGGTGAAAAGGTAAGGCCACTGGATTCTAAAATCTTCAATGGTAGGTGCTGGAGACTGATTGATTTGGATACACTGAAGATAGAATGTTTTTTCATGAGGTCTATCACTTCTGCCCTCTCACCACCCTGAATACCTTCCTGCCTGTAGATGTTCACCAATTGTTGATGCTTCTGATCCACTGTATCATTGGTTTCTTCTAGTGGCAGTTCCGGCTGAAATTGTTTGCATCCGTAAGAATCACTTGGCTTCTGCAGTTGTCCAGACGGTCTGTATGATCTGTGTCGTTTGAATGTGCCTGCACGGTTCAAGTTCTCAATTCTTGTTTGGACTTGAGAAAGAAGTGAAGTAAAACCACCGCTAATGATGACACCTCCTGCTGTCATATCGGCAAAACTATTGGGGTACTGTTTAACGATGTTTCGGCAGATGATGAGACATTCATTGCGTGTGGGGTTAGCCTCATGCTTTCTTATTTCATCCACAAGGATTCTAATCATCTGGCGTCGCTTGTCAGGAGCAGGTCTCTTGCTGTTGGCAATGGCTGACTGCACTGCATCTGGCATTTTATCCCACGGGATTTCATTTGTCTTGCCATGTACTGGCTGATTGTCTTATCCTGCTCGAAGAACAAGGTGATGATGCTCGTGAAGAGCTCGACAGTGAAGATGAAGAGGAACAAGGCAAAGGACTGGAGAGCGAAGACAGACTTGGATGTGTTTTATCAACTGGCAAAACTTCAAGATCAAGTGTGACTGTGGTAGTTTCTTATAGCTCTAACATATCGTCCCTGTTTCCTCTACTGGTGTTCCTTCCATTTCTCAACTTCAACTTTGTATTTCTAGATGAAGAAACAACATTTATTAATGGATTTATTCATTTAGTGTGAGTATTGGAGCACACATGGACTAAAAAAAGGAGTGGGATAGAAGAAAATAAAGTGTCATTGACATTTTTTGTAACCTTTTTTTTTACCATGTTCCATTGTATTAAAAAAACTCAAACTAAAACGCTGCATAAGTGAAACATTACTTTCTTGATTAGTCATTGGCTAGATTCTGGTTGTGATTTTTTTTGCATTTCCTGACTTCATATCCTACATTTCACTTTTCACCCTGGTATTTTCAAATTTGGCCAGGGTGTTAATATGGAAGGTGGCAAATATTTGTAGAGCACTGATGCACAGATGTGAGGGGGCGATACAAAGACAATTTGCTGAAAGTACGTAGTCCTTTTCTCAACATCTGAACATCTTTAAACATTTTCAGCTATTTGTTTGATTTAACATTCTGACAAAAACTCACCTTGTTGTTCAATTAGAATAATACATGAATATTATAGCCTTACACTTAAAAAATAAACATGCTGTCAAGTTTATTTTATATGTAATGATGAGACTCCAGAGGATTGATGTTAAGGAATGATTACAAAATTTCACAAAAATCTCAAAAATAGTCATTACATCTTTTATGATATTAACAATTAAATGTTCAAACCTTCTGTTTTTGCACTCTTTTGGAGTCCTCAAACTCCAATAGGAGGGCATTGTGGGACTTCTGGTACTGGACCACAAAATGGTCCAGTCTTGTGAGCCTGTGGGAACTGACTGAAACGTATCTGTTTCAGGGCCCACTGGCTCTTCTCAATTATTCCCTGAGTGTTGTTGTCCTGTGTAATGTTCTGGGAAGATAATTACACTTTCAGAGTTATTTGGAATCTTAAGAAACAGTAAAGCACTATAAGAACAATATAAAAGTACACTTAGGAATCAAACATTCCAATTACCTGTCTTGTGAGCTTTCTCAGGGCTTCATGTTTGCGTGTGTACGCCTTTCCTTTTCCATGTCGTCCAAGGTTCCCTAAGTATTGGAATGATATTGATCTCTTATTAATTTTTCATGAGACACGCATGTCATTTTGGTAATGCTGAAAAGAGATGTTCTGCTTTTTTAAATACTACTTACCAAGCATTATCCCGCTGCACAGGGCTGCGTAGGGCAGAAGGTAGGTTGTCATGTGAGCCACAAGTCCTTCACAATAAAAGACATGAGGCTCACCAGTGACGTCCAGCGGGGCTGTTGTTACAACTTTGCAGTAATGTTTTGCAAAGTTGTTTGATCCATTGATTGTTTCCTAAATTCAAGAATGAAATTTCATTAGTGGTTTGTTTGGAATTGTTCAGTCTCAGAGAGCTAATACACAGAAAACAATAGACAATGTGGTATCAGTTTGTTCTCTATGATGGATAAGTAACAATAATATTGCAAATTCTGACATCATATTATGAATAAATAAATAAGGTGTAATATCAAATAAATTAAGTGTTGTTGTATCTTTACTAATGCACTGAGCAGTTATTCTAAAATACAATGCATTAAATCATAGCTGCATTCATTTTTATTATGCATAATTAGAAATACAAATATAACTGTACTATCACTACCTCAAAAAGCATTTACCTTTAAGTCTTCAGTGCTTTTTTCTGACTTGTCAGACTCCTCCACTGGTAAGGTAGCTCTCTGCAGCCACAACTGAAGGTTTTGAAAATGTTTTTCAACATTTTCCCCACTTGATGGACTAGAAAACACGACTGCTGTACTTTCTACCAATCCATCAAGTACCTCCAAGGAGGTGGCAGTAGTCAGGAGCCCAAGAACATGCATTGTGAGATGGTAGTGTTTTGGTGCACTGGGGGTTTTAACACAATAAATTAATGTTAGATGATTGAGAAATGTTCTGTTTGAACAGCAATGCAAATAATTCCATAGTGTCCTTTTAATACCTGTTAATATACTAACACTAATTAAACTATGTAAGGGTTTTAATACATACTTTATAAAGGTAAAAACATTTGCCCTGTTAATCAGTGCTTTTGTTGCAGTGACTTAATACAAAGTAGGAACACTTTCTTGTACAGTTTTATGGTATATTTTCACAACTTGTAATATATGAAGCCACCCACATGCAAAATACACACATGAGTTGAGCTGTTGTTACTATTTTTTAAAAAATTTTTTTAATTTAACCTTTATTTAACCAGAGAAGTCCCATTGAGATCAAGACCTCATTTTCAAGGGCGACCTGGCCAAGAGGTCAGCAGCACACGTCAGAATAAATGGCACAACTCAACAACATGGAACATATATGCAGACAGTATGTAGAAGCAAACAATAATAATTTAAAAAGTGCAACTTATTTTCAAGTAAAGTGCAGATTGTGAATGTAAAACAGCATTTTAAAAACACAGGCACTGTTCTGGGGTCTGTCTTTCATTTAAGATAGACTTAAAGGTGTCCAGAGAGATGAGATCCGACAGATTCAAGTCCTTCTGGAGTTTATTCCAAGCAGTAGGAGCAGCAAAACTGAACGCTCTCTTACCAAACTCTGTCCGAACACGGGGAACACACATCCGCAAAGTGTCGCAGGAGCGCAAGGCATAGTGACTTCCTGATATCTGAAGATAAACACATAAATACATTGGGACCAAGCCAAGTAGACATTTGTCAATTAGATGAAGCCAATGTGTTTGCCTGCGCACACTCAGGGATGGCCAGTCGGCTCTGACATAAAGCTCACAGTGGTGAGTGAGGCGTTTGCAACCCGTGACAAACCTCAGAGCGCAGTGATATACACTATTTAAAGACAACAAACATTTAGCCGAGGCTCCCAAGTACAAGACATCACCATAATCAATAAGAGGCAAGAATGTTGCAGACACTAAAAGTTTCCTTGCTCTGAGGGAGAAACAGGATTTATTCCTGTAAAGGAAACCTAGTTTCACCCTAAGTTGGATATATGAGTTTTAAATGAAAGCTCCCTATCGAAAATAAAACCCAAGTATTTGTAATTAGCGACAAGTTCTATGTGGTTCCCTTGTGAGGTTACGATTGAGGGACGTTTCCTTGGGACTCATTTCAAGTAGAAAAAAGCATCAGTTTGGTTTTGTCTGCATTCAGGACCAGTTTTAGTTTCAGCAGACGAGACTGAATAATATCAAAGGCAGACTGTAAAAACTCAAAAGCTTGAGTAATTGATGACGAACAACAGTAAATAATGGTCTCATCAGCATACAAGTGATACCAGGCATTTCACAAGTTATCGCACAGGTCATTTACATAAATTGAGAATAAAATAGGTCCTAAAACGGAACCTTGGGGCACGCCCTTTAGGAGCTCTAAGGAGGAAGAAGAGCTGGCTCCAGCCACCTGCACACACTGTGTTCTGTTTGACAGGTAGTTGGCAAACCAGGATGCTGCACCATTTGATATGCCAATGCGTTGGAGGGCATTAATCAGTAACCCATGGTCCACTGTGTCAAATGCCTTTGACAAATCAATAAACAGAGCTATACAGTGTTTTTTACTGTCAAGAGCCTCAGTTACATCATTTAAACCTTAAGTGCCGCTGTAATAGTGCTGTGTTGTTTTCTAAAACTAGATTGATATTTGGATAAAATATTATTTAGGTCTAGAAAGTTCTTTAACTGGTCGCTGACTATCCTTTCAAGCACCTTTGCCAGGACACACAGTTTAGAGATTGGCCTGTAATAATTTACATCTGAGGGGTCGCCTCCCTTTAACAGGGGAACGACAAACGCAGCTTTCCAGACTTTAGGGATCTCATTACTAACAAGAAAATTGAAAATTTGCGACAGTGGCTCAGCAATAAAATCAGCAGCTAGTTTGATAAAGTACAGACAAAGTTTATCAGGACCAGCTGCTTTCTTAGAGTCCAACTTCTTTAATGCTCTTTGGACCTCGATGGAAGACACCGGCATAAAATGAAAAGACTATGACTGGGTCTACTGATATCCAGAGATGCTGGAATGACTGTTTGACTATTAGTCATATCAGGGTGCAAGAATCAAATAGGAAGCCTGCCGTAGTAAAGTGTTCATTGAAATAATTTAGCATGGCTGTTTTATCAGTCCGGGTACAAGAGTCTTTAACTAAGGAGTCTGGAAGATCATTGGTGGACACATGACCAGAAGAGGACTTTACAACTTTCCAAAACTTCTTTGGGTCGTTTAGATTTTTAGTAGTTTCAGAAAGATAATAATCTGATTTGGCTCTCTTAAATTAGGGAAGTACACTTGTTTCGCAGCTGTTGAAAGGAGAGATTGTTCCCTCTGTTTTAGACTTTCTTGCCCTGGACCAAGCGTCATCCCTTTCTTTAAGAAGATTGCCGATCACAGGGTAAACCAAGGATTGTTTCTACCTTTCACCCTGAAACTGCGAAAAGGAGCATGTTTGTCAATTAAGCCCCAACAATCATAAAAATAGTTCCAGGCCATCTCTACATCATGAAAGAGAGAAACTCTGGTCCAATCAAAACGAGCTACATCATGCAGGAAAGCCTGCTCATGGAAATGTTTAAAATCTGGTTTGACCAGCAGTCGAGGCTTACTCTTTGGGAGTTTGGTGCCTCTAATAGCTGCAATAGCACAATGATCGCTCAAGTCATTTGCAAAAACGCCAATATCAGTGTACTTATGGGGGGCATTTGTTAATATTAGGTCAAGAAGGGAGGATCTTGTGGGTTGTTTAGTGTTTGGCCGAGTCGGACTGTTAATTAATTGTGTTAGGTTTAGCGAATCACAGACAATTTTGAGGCTGTCTGATGATGGGGTCAACCAGTCGCAATTCAGGTCTCCAACCAGAGTAGCTCACTTGAATTTAACCCATCGATACACTTGGAGAGGGAGGCAAATGCCTCATTGCAGGCTGAGGGTGGTCTGTAGCATCTTATGACTGTAAGAGACTGGCCCTGACAGAATTCAAGCTTCAGGGCAAGAAGTTCGAACTGCCTGCTGAGAGACACAGAGGATAACATGGAGGCGTGATACTTGTTTTTAATATAGATACTGATGCCTCCACCTTCTTAGGACGATCACAACGAAAGACGTTGTATCCTTTAATGGAGATATCTCTATCTGAAACAGCCTTCTTAAGCCATGTTTCAGACAGAACCAGAATATCAGTGTCAGTTGCCTGAATCCAGATTTTAACTAAATCTAATTTTGGGAGCAGGCTTCGAACATTTAAATGAATGATACCAAGACCAGATCTACCCCTAAATCATTGGGTGTATCAAAATATTCAAAACAGGACCTGGATTCGGTTGTACAATAACCACATAAATGTTACAAGGACTCCATCGCCAGCACCAAAACCCACCACTACTCCAGTTTAATCACCGCAATAATGGAAACACCAAGTCACTATTCTCTCTGCTTAACAATATCACCCAACCCAAGGACTCTCTCCCCGCTCACTTGTACACAACCTCCTTCTGCAACTCCATTATGTCCTTCTTCAACTCAAAAATCAAGAATCCACCAGCACCTTGGCTTTCACCCCCACCTCAGCATCTCAGCCGACTTTCACGCATCCACACTATTCTCCTCCTTCCAGCTCCCCACTCTCTCTGAAATCACAGAACTCGTCCAGAAATCCAAGCCATCCACCTGTCAACTGGACCCCCTCCCCACACAACTTGTTAAAGCTCCCTCCCCTCCCTGGTCCCCCTCATCTCTGCCATCATCCACTCCTCTCTCACCACTGGAACTGTGCCTACATCCTTCAAAACCGCTGCCATTACCCCAATCCTGAAAAAAACTGGCGCCGATTGGCTGTCTGTCTGTAATGGTCAATGAAATGGTCAGCAAGAAGCAGGGCGCCTTTGTAACGCAAGATAACTTTTGAAAATGAAGTTAATTATGACTGGAGCAAAAGTTTGAATTTCTGTGTTTCCAAGAGACGCTGGAATTAAAGCGCTTTAGTGCCCAGTGAGTATTTTATCACTCAAACTGTGAAACCAGCCGCGGATTAATGCGGAGCGCTTTATGAAGAAAGTTGTCTAACAGTTAGCATGAACAAGGAGGCTGTGCTGTACGGGTGGAGGACGGGTTTCAAAGATTTAAAACATCTTTCTGACTGAAAAGACCTTGATACCAATGGGTTGTCTTACCTAATGGACAGAAATGCAAAGGGATTTTGCAAGGCATTGCTGGAGACAACCTGGGCTCGCACAACATTGGATGCTTTCTGGAAAATTTCAGTGGCAAGTACTTCTGTCGCTACTGTGAAATTGAAAGAGATGCTTTTCAGGCAGATCCTCTCTCCAGAGGCAACACCCGCACACCAGAGTCATACAAAGAGCATGTTCAGAACCTTGGTGAAGATACAGTTCATAGTGGAGGTATCAAATTGGACTCATTGTTCAACAACCTGTCTTGCTTTCATGTATGCCAGCCTGGGCTTCTCCTTGTCTTGGGCAGGATTTGTTTGAAGGTGTTGTTGCCTTGGATCTTGCTATGTATGTCCACCGTCTTTCACTGTTGACAAACAGTTTACTTACCTTGAACTGAATCACAGAATCAATCAGTTCAAATATCTAAGTAACAATACAAAACAAAACCCTGTGAGGTAACCCCAGGAAGAGATAGACTGAGTGGCCATGCTGTACAGAACTGGTGGTTCCTGAGACTATTGCCTGTATTGAATGGAGAGAAGGTACTCTCTCTGAAAATGAGATATGGCAACTAGTTTTACAGCTAAGACATATTGTGGCGTTTATTTGCGAGTTTGGGCCACTTGTTGGTTTGTGGACTTTGAGGTTTGAAAGTAAGCACACATGCTTCAAACAATGTGCAATAAAACTGCATAACTTCAGAAATGTGTACTCAAGTATCACTTCTGCAAACATATCTTGGTACTGGCAATCTTTTCCCACCTACAATCGTTGTAGAAAAAACAACTGAGTTTTTTAAAGAGGACTACAATGATGGCATCAAGGATTCGGTCAGAAGTTATTATTTTCAATCCACAAATATTCTGATTGCTCATGAAGCAGCTGTAAAAGGAACAAAATACAAAAAAAAACATGTTGTTATTGGCAAGGGTGAGGATGGACTTGAGGTTGGCAAGATTATCACTATACTGATCCACAATAATTCAGCAGTATATTTCATCACAGAAAAGCATATGGCTTTGTGTCTGCATGATGTAGGTGTTTATTCCTCACACCAATCAGGAGCTGTTACTACTGTGGTAATCAGGGGGACCTACTAGATTATTACCCTCTCCCCGAGTACACAATTTGTGACATGGCACTAATAGTTCTTCACCATTCTTCCCCTCACTGTAGTGCAATCAGTGCAGTGGATGAAGAGCTGAGGATTATCATCCTCAGAGCTTTGCCAACCATTTCTAAAGACATCCAACAGGATTTAATATACAAGATAAAAAGCTGTGGATTGGAATCCATAGAAGACCTGAAATATGTTACAAAGGAAGATATTGTCGACATACTGCCTGCCATTCATCTCCGGAAAATACTGGAAGTATTTCAAAATGGTATACTGAAGTAAAAGTTAAATCTGCGTTGCATTCCACTGTAAATTCTTAAATAATGGTGTGGCAAGGTGGAGGGGGGCGGCACTAAGAGTTTGACATAAAAGAGAGAAAAGAAAAATGTAACTGATCCGTCAACGCCACTGAGGAATTTCACCCCAGGAAATAAACAAACACTTTAAAAATAAAAATAAAAGGCAACACAGGTTCAATAACTGAAGTGAGACAAAAACAGTCAAAAGAAAATGTAAATGTATTGAGAATTTAAAAGGGGAGTGGGAAGTGAGGGGAGGCAGCCTACACTGATAGAAATAACTCTTAAGATTTACTTGATAAAATCCTCGTACTCACTTAAATTCGCATCAATCTAGTCGCGTATCGCTTCAAACGCGTCGCCCGGCGCGAATTCGCGTCTACACATTGACTTTCCATGGGAGTTGCTCGCGCGACGCGACAAAATCGCGTTTGGTGTGAACGCACCATCAGGCTCGCTCTGAAACACGCAGCTGTGTCCTGTAAAGGATGACCGGTCAGAGACGTGACGCTGTTTTATATACCGGCGCTGCTCACGCAGCAAAATAAAACGAGCAAGCTGATAGGCTCCCTCACCTGAAGTCTGTTACACAGACATTCATTTGGTGAAGCTCCTGAGAGGAAACAGAAACAGGAAACTCGAAACTTGAAGAGGAAAATGTCAAAATAAAACACCCGAAATAAAATAATACCTTTTATTTCTGAAAAGAATTGGACTTATTGACAAAATGACAAAAGTGTGATTAGTATTATCATATAATATGAAATTAGGGCATGAAATACAGTATTGTGTACGCTGTGGTTTCATTAATTTGTACAATGATATATGCATTATGCCACTATAAAAAATAACTATTAAAAATATAAATAATATAATAATATAATATAATAATAATAATAATAATAATAATACAAAACAGAAATTAAACATGTCTATCCCGTTCCTGCATTAACTCATCTCTATAAACATTTGCTCATATGAATAGTGTCAGAAAATTACATGTCCTAGAGTTTTTCTCCAATCAACTCCTTCATCGCTCAGCATAAAGTAGTCTCATTGGAGATGAACATTTGTCAAAGAAATCTTCCTAAGTCAATGGCTGTGGGTGTGGCAGAGTGAGGTTTTTTTGCACAAGTACCCCAGCCTGAACATCTCTATATGCAAATATTCACCTATATGTTATAGCGCCCCCTACTGGCCACAGGAAGTCACGTCTTACTTTATGGTGTATAGCTCTCAGACTGTGACCTGTCGTTGAAGGTGTCTCTCTGTCGATCAAAAATACATCAGTTATTTTTTATATATGGTGATTAACATGAAGCTTAATAAAGTTTAAAGCTAATTTATCTTGTCTATATCTAAACAGTCAAGACGTTGTTTTTGACAGGAAGGCATATTTATCATGTGCAGTTATTGTGAATGTTCTATGCATTCCCTTATCATTCAAATAGTGCTGTACCCTGTTCAATGACATTAAAAACCAATGGTTTCTGTCCGAGGATAGAGGAGGAACTGGAGGGGAGGAGCCTGTCAGACGGATGGCACCGCAAAGGAGGATTACTATGTACATCACTTCCGTCCTACGATGAAGGTAGCTTCACTTAAAGTTGGAGAGCCATTAACAGGCTAGAGTGGAAGTCTACTACTGCTGAGCCCTCTCAAAATTCTGATACATAATTTCAATGCATAAAAAAATTCAGAACATAATTTCATTATTCAAAGGCTTAAAAAATGTCAAATCTGATGTAAGTGATTTACTTCTATGCTCAACACTCCAATATTTTCTACCTTAAATGTTGTCAAATAGACCTACTCTCACCCAACTTGAATATGTACATTACAATTCCTTTAAATAAAAAAAGGACATACAACCAACATAGAATTAAACACTTTTTATTGTAAATTTAACATAATAACTCACCTTGTTGTTCAATTAGAATAATACATGAATCTTATAGCCTTACACTTAAAAAATAAACATGCTGTCAAGTTTATTTTCTATGTAATTGATACTCCAGAGGATTGATGTTAAGGAATGATTACAAAATTTCACAAAAATCTCAAAAATAGTCATTACATCTTTTATGATATTAACAATTAAATGTTCAAACCTTCTGTTTTGCACTCTTTGGGCCTCAACTCCAATAGGAGGGCATTGTGGCTTCTGGTACTGGACCACAAAATGGTCCAGTCTTGCCTGGGGGAACTGACTGAAACGTATCTGTTTCAGGGCCCACTGGCGCTTCTCAATTATTCCCTGAGTGTTTGTTGTCCTGTGTAATGTTCTGGGAAGATAATTACACTTTCAGAGTTATTAATCTTAAGAAACAGTAAAGCACTATAAGAACAATATAAGTACACTTAGGAATCAAACATTCCAATTACCTGTCTTGTGAGCTTTCTCAGGGCTTCATGTTTGCGTGTGTACGCCTTTCCTTTTCCATGTCGTCCAAGGTTCCCTAAGTATGGAATATTATGATCTCTTATTAATTTTTCATGAGCACGCATGGCTTTTTGGTAATGCTGAAAAGAGATGTTCTGCTTTTTTAAATACTACTTACCAAGCATTATCCCGCTGCACAGGGCTG
This sequence comes from Notolabrus celidotus, assembly GCF_009762535.1. Lineage (NCBI taxonomy): Eukaryota > Metazoa > Chordata > Actinopteri > Labriformes > Labridae > Notolabrus > Notolabrus celidotus. The sequence continues at coordinate 40,482,842 of NC_048272.1, read as the reverse complement.
CGTAGGGCAGAAGGTAGGTTGTCATGTGAGCCACAAGTCCTTCACATAAAAGACATGAGGCTCACCAGTGACGTCCAGCGGGGCTGTTGTTACAACTTTGCAGTAATGTTTTGCAAAGTTGTTTGATCCATTGATTGTTTCCTAAATCAAGAATGAAATTTCATTAGTGGTTTGTTGGAATTGTTCAGTCTCAGAGCTAATACACAGAAAACAATAGACATGTGGTATCAGTTTGTTCTCTATGATGGATAAGTAACAATAATATTGCAAATTCTGACATCATATTATGAATAAATAAATAAGGTGTAATATCAAATAAATTAAGTGTTGTTGTATCTTTACTAATGCACTGAGCAGTTATTCTAAATACATGCATTAAATCATAGCTGCATTCATTTTTATTATGCATAATTAGAAATACAAATATAACTGTACGATCACTACCTCAAAAGCATTTACCTTTAAGTCTTCAGTGCTTTTTTCTGACTTGTCAGACTCCTCCACTGGTAAGGTAGCTCTCTGCAGCCACAACTGAAGGTTTTGAAAATGTTTTCAACATTTTCCCCCACTTGATGGACTAGAAAACACGACTGCTGTACTTTCTACCATCCATCAAGTACCTCCAAGGAGGTGGCAGTAGTCAGGAGCCCAAGAACATGCATTGAGATGGTATGTTTTGGTGCACTGGGGGTTTTAACAATAAAATTAATGTTAATGATTGAGAAATGTTCTGTTTGAACAGCAATGCAAATAATTCCATAGTGTCCTTTTATACCTGTTAATATACTAACACTAATTAAACTATGTAAGGGTTTTAATACATACTTTATAAGGTAAAAACATTTGCCCTGTTAATCAGTGTTTTGTTGCAGTGACTTAATACAAAGTAGGAACACTTTCTTGTACAGTTTTATGGTATTTTTCACAACTTGTAATATATGGAAGCCACCCATGCAAATACACACACATGAGTTGAGCGTTGTTACTATTTTTTAAAAATTTTTTTAATTTAAACCTTTTATTTAACCAGAGAAGTCCCATTGAGATCAAGACCTCATTTTCAAGGGCGACCTGGCCAAGAGGTCAGCAGCACACGTCAGACAAAATGGCACAACTCAACAACATGGAACATATAGCAGACGTATGTAGAAGCAAACAATAATATTTAAAAAGTGCAACTATTTTCAAGTAAAGTGCAGATTGTGAATGTAAAACAGCATTTTAAAAAACAGGCACTGTTCTGGGGTCTGTCTTTCATTTAAGATAGACTTAAAGGTGTCCCAGAGAGATGAGATCGACAGATTCAGTCCTTCTGGAGTTTATTCCAAGCAGTAGGAGCAGCAAAACTGAAGCTCTCTACCAAACTCTGTCCGAACACGGGGAACACACATCCGCAAAGTGTCGCCAGGAGCGCAAGCATAGTGACTTCCTGATATCTGAAGATAAACCATAAATCATTGGGAACCAAGCCAATGAGACATTTGTCAATTAGATGAAGCCAATGTTTTGCCTGCGCACTCAGGGATGGCCATCGGCTCTGACATAAAGCTCACAGTGGTGAGTGAGGCGTTTGCAACCCGGACAACCTCAGAGCGCAGTGATATACCTATTTAAAGACAACAAACTTTAGCCGAGGCTCCCAGTACAGACATCACCATAATCAATAAGAGGCAAATGTTGCAGACACTAAAAGTTTCCTTGCTCTGAGGGAGAAACAGGATTTATTCCTGTAAAGGAAACCTAGTTTCACCCTAAGTTGGATATATGAGTTTTAAATGAAAGCTCCCTATCGAAAATAAAACCCGAAGTATTTGTATTAGCGACAAGTTCTATGTGGTTCCCTTGTGAGGTTACGATTGAGGGACGTTTCCTTGGACTCATTTCAAGTAGAAAAAAGCATCAGTTTGGTTTGTCTGCATTCAGGACCAGTTTTAGTTTCAGCAACGAGACTGAATAATATCAAAGGCAGACTGTAAAAACTCAAAAGCTTGAGTAATTGATGACGAACAACAGTAATAATGGTCTCATCAGCATACAAGTGATACCAGGCATTCACAAGTTATCGCACAGGTCATTTACATAATTGAGAATAAAAGGTCCAAAACGGAACCTTGGGCACGCCCTTTAGGAGCTCAAGGAAGAAGAGCTGGCTCCAGCCACCTGCACACACTGTGTTCTGTTTGACAGGTATTGGCAAACCAGGATGCTGCACCATTTGATATGCCAATGCGTTGGAGGGCATTAATCAGTAACCTGGTCCACTGTGTCAAATGCCTTTGACAAATCAATAACAGAAGCTATACAGTGTTTTTTACTGTCAAGAGCCTCAGTTACATCATTTAAAAACCTTAAGTGCCGCTGTAATAGTGCTGTTTGTTTTCTAAAACTAGATTGATATTTGGATAAATATTATTTAGGTCTAGAAAGTTCTTTAACTGGTCGCTGACTATCCTTTCAAGCACCTTTGCCAGGACACACAGTTTTAGAGATTGCCTGTAATAATTTACATCTGAGGGGGTCGCCTCCCTTTAACAGGGGAACGACAAACGCAGCTTTCCAGACTTTAGGGATCTCATTACTAACAAGACTCAAATTGAAAATTTGCGACAGTGGCTCAGCAATAAAATCAGCAGCTAGTTTGATAAGTACAGACAAAGTTTATCAGGACCAGCTGCTTCTTAGAGTCCAACTTCTTTAATGCTCTTTGGACCTCGATGGAAGACACCGCATAAAATGAAAAAGACTATGACGGGGTCTACTGATATCCAGAGATGCTGGAATGACTGTTTGACTATTAGTCATATCAGGGTGCAAAGATCAAATAGGAAGCCTGCCGTAGTAAAGTGTTCATTGAAATAATTTAGCATGGCTGTTTTATCAGTCCGGGTACAAGAGTCTTTAACTAAGGAGTCTGGAAGATCATTGGTGGACACATGACCAGAAGGACTTTACAACTTTCCAAAACTTCTTTGGGTCGTTTAGATTTTTAGTAGTTTCAGAAAGATAATAATCTGATTTGGCTCTCTTAAATTAAGGGAAGTTACACTTGTTTCGCAGCTGTTGAAAGGAGAGATGTCTCCCTCTGTTTTAGACTTTCTTGCCCTGGACCAAGCTCATCCCTTTCTTTAAGAAGATTGCCGATCACAGGGTAAACCAAGGATGTTTCTACCTTTCACCCTGAAACTGCGAAAAGGAGCATGTTGTCAATTAAGCCCAACAATCCATCATAAAAAGTTCCAGGCCATCTCTACATCATGAAAGAGAGAAACTCTGGTCCAATCAAACGCTACATCAGCATGAAAGCCTGCTCATGGAAATTGTTTAAAATCTGGTTTGACCAGCAGTCGAGGCTTACTCTTTGGGAGTTTGGTGCTCTAATAGCTGCAATAGCACAATGATCGCTCAAGTCATTTGCAAAAACGCCAATATCAGTGTACTTATGGGGGCATTTGTTATAATTAGGTCAAGAAGGGAGGATCTTGTGGGTTGTTTAGTGTTTGGCCGAGTCGGACTGTTAATTAATTGTGTTAGGTTTAGCGAATCACAGACAATTTTGAGGCTGTCTGATGATGGGGTCAACCAGTCGCAATTCAGGTCTCCAACCAGGAGTAGCTCACTTGAATTTAACCCATCGATACACTTGGAGAGGGAGGCAAATGCCTCCTTGCAGGCTGAGGGTGGTCTGAGCATCTTATGACTGTAAGAGACTGGCCCTGACAGAATTCAAGCTTCAGGGCAAGAAGTTCGAACTGCCTGCTGAGAGACCAGAGGAAACATGGAGGCGTGATACTTGTTTTAATATAGATACTGATGCCTCCACCTTTCTTAGCGATCACAACGAAAGACGTTGTATCCTTAATGGAGAGATCTCTATCTGAAACAGCCTTCTTAAGCCTGTTTCAGACAGAACCAGAATATCAGTGTCAGTTGCCTGAATCCAGATTTTAACTAAATCTAATTTTGGGAGCAGGCTTCGAACATTTAAATGAATGATACCAAGACCAGATCTACCCCTAAAATCATTGGGTGTATCAATAATATTCAAACAGGACCTGGATTCGGTTGTACAATAACCACATATAATGTTACAAGGACTCCATCGCCAGCACCAAAACCCACCACTACTCCAGTTTAATCACCGCAAATAATGGAAACACCAATCACTATTCTCTCTGCTTAACAATATCACCCAACCCAAGGACTCTCTCCCCGCTCACTTGTACACACCTCCTTCTGCAACTCCATTATGTCCTTCTTCACTCAAAAATCAAGATCTCCACCCACCTTGGCTTTCACCCCCACCTCATCATTCAGCCGACTTTCACGCATCCACACACTACTTCTCCTCCTTCCAGCTCCCCACTCTCTCTGAAATCACAGAACTCGTCCAGAAATCCAAGCCATCCACCTGTCAACTGACCCCCTCCCCAACAACTTGTTAAAGCTCCCTCCCCTCCCTGGTCCCCCTCATCTCTGCCATCATCCACTCCTCTCTCACCACTGGAACTGTGCCTCATCCTTCAAACCGCTGCCATTACCCCAATCCTGAAAAAAACTGGCGCCGATTGGCTGTCTGTCTGTAATGGTCAATGAATGGTCAGCAAGAAGCAGGGCGCCTTTGTAACGCAAGATAACTTTTGAAAATGAAGTTAATTATGACTGGAGCAAAAAGTTTGAATTTCTGTGTTTCCAAGAGACGCTGGAATTAAAGCGCTTTAGTGCCCAGTGAGTATTTTATCACTCAAACTGTGAAACCAGCCGCGGATTAATGCGGAGCGCTTTAGAAGAAAGTTGTCTAACAGTTAGCATGAACAAGGAGGCTGTGCTGTACGGGTGGAGGACGGGTTTCAAAGATTTAAAACATCTTTCGACTGAAAGACCTGATACCAATGGGGTTGTCTTACCTAATGGACAGAAATGCAAAGGGATTTTGAAGGCATTGCTGGAGACAACCTGGGCTCGCACAACATTGGATGCTTTCTGGAAAATTTCAGTGGCAAGTACTTCTGTCGCTACGTGTAATTGAAAGGATGCTTTTCAGGCAGATCCTCTCCAGAGGCAACACCCGCACACCAGAGTCATACAAAGAGCATGTTCAGAACCTTGGTGAAGATACTTCAAGTTGTAGGTATCAAATTGACTCATTGTTCAACAACCTGTCTGCTTTCATGTATGCCAGCCTGGGCTTCCTCTTGTCTTGGGCAGGATTTGTTTGAAGGGTTGTTGCCTTGGATCTTGCTATGTATGTCCACCGTCTTTCACTGTTGACAAACAGTTTACTTACCTTGAACGAATCACAGAATCAATCAGTTCAAATATCTAAGTAACAATACAAACACAAACCCTGTGAGGTAACCCAGGAAGATGACTGAGTGGCCATGCTGTACAGAACTGGTGGTTCCTGAGACTATTGCCTGTATTGAATGGAGAGAAGGTTACCTCTCTCTGAAAATAGATATGGCAACTAGTTTTACAGCTAAGACATATTGTGGCGTTTATTTGCGAGTTTGGGCCACTTGTTGGTTTGTGGACTTTGAGGTTTGAAAGTAAGCACACATGCTTCAAACAATGTGCAATAAAACTGCATAACTTCAGAAATGTGTACTCAGTATCAGCTTCTGCAACATATCTTGGTACTGGCAATCTTTTCCCACCTACAATCGTTGTAGAAAAAACAACTGAGTTTTTTAAAGAGGACTACAATGATGGCATCAAGGATTCGTCAGAAGTTATTATTTTCAATCCCAATATTCTGATGCTCATGAAGCAGCTGTAAAAGGAACAAAATACAAAAAAACATGTTGTTATTGGCAAGGGTGAGGATGGACTTGAGTTGGCAAGATTATCACTATACTGATCCACAATAATTCAGCAGTATATTTCATCACAGAAAGCATATGGCTTTGTGTCTGCATGATGTAGGTGTTTATTCCCTCACACCAATCAGGAGCTGTTACTACTGTGGTAATCAGGGGGACCTACTAGATATTACCCTCTCCCCGAGTACACAATTTGTGACATGGCACTAATAGTTCTTCACATTCTTCCCCTCACTGTAGTGCAATCAGTGCAGTGGATGAAGCTGAGGATTATCATCCTCAGCTTTGCCAACCATTTCTAAAGACATCCAACAGGATTTAATATACAAGATAAAAAGCTGTGGATTGGAATCCATAGAAGACCTGAATATGTACAAAGGAAGATATTGTCGACATACTGCCTGCCATTCATCTCCGGAAAAATACTGGAAGTATTTCAAAATGGTAATACTGAAGTAAAGTTAAATCTGCGTTGCATTCCACTGTAAATTCTTAAATAATGGTGTGGCAGGTGGAGGGGGGCGGCACTAAGAGTTTGACATAAAAGAGAGAAAGAAAAATGTAACTGATCCGTCAACGCCACCTGAGGAATTTCACCCCAGGAATAAACAAACACTTTAAAAAATAAAAATAAAGCACACAGGTTCAATAACTGAAGTGAGACAAAAACAGTCAAAAGAAATGTAAATGTATTGAGAATTTAAAGGGGAGTGGGAAGTGAGGGGAGGCAGCCTACACTGATAGAATAACTCTTAAGATTTACTTGATAAAATCCTCGTACTCACTTAAATTCGCATCAATCTAGTCGCGTACGCTTCAAACGCGTCGCCCGGCGCGAATTCGCGTCTACACATTGACTTTCCATGGGAGTTGCTCGCGCGACGCGACAAAATCGCGTTTGGGAACGCACCATCAGGCTCGCTCTGAAACACGCAGCTGTAGGTCCTGTAAAGGTGACCGGTCAGAGACGTGACGCTGTTTATATTACCGGCGCGCTCACGCAGCAAAATAAACGAGCAAGCTGATAGGCTCCCTCACCTGAAGTCTGTTACACAGACATTCATTTGGTGAAGCTCCTGAGAGGAAACAGAAACAGGAAACTCGAAACTTGAGAGGAAAATGTCAAAATAAACACACCAAATAAAATATACCTTTTATTTCTGAAAAGAATTGGACTTATTGACAAAATGACAAAAAGTGTGATTAGTATTATCATATAATATGAAATTAGGGCATGAAATACAGTATTGTGTACGCTGTGGTTTCATTATTGTACAATGATTATGCATTATGCCACTATAAAAAATAATAACTATTAAAAATCTATAATAATATATAATAATAATAATAATAAATAATAATAATAAAATAATACAAAACAGAAATAAACATGTCTATCCCCGTTCCTGCATTAACTCATCATCTCTAAACATTTGCTCATATGAATAGTGTCAGAAAATTACATGTCCTAGAGTTTTTCTCAATCAACTCCTTCATCGCTCAGCATAAAGTAGTCTCATTGGAGATGAACATTTGTCAAAGAAATCTTCCTAAGTCAATGGCTGTGGGTGTGGCAGAGTGAGGTTTTTTTGCACAAGTACCCCAGCCTGAACATCTCTATATGCAAATATTCACCTATATGTTATAGCGCCCCCTACTGGCCACAGGAAGTCACGTCTTACTTTATGGTGTATAGCTCTCAGACTGTACCTGTCGTTGAAGGGTGTCTCTCTGCTCGATCAAAATACATCAGTTATTTTTTATATGATGGTGATTAACATGAAGCTAATAAAGTTTAAAGCTAATTTATCTGTGCTATATCTAAACAGTCAAGACTGTTTTGACAGGAAGGCATATTTATCATGTGCAGTTATTGTGAATGTTCTATGCATTCCCTTATCATTCAAATAGTGCTGTACCCTGTTCAAATGACAATTAAAAACCAATGGTTTCTGTCCGAGGATAGAGGAGGAACTGGAGTGGAGGAGCCTGTCAGACGGATGGCACCGCAAAGGAGGATTAGATGTACATCACTTCCGTCCTACGATGAAGGGTAGCTTCAGCTTAAAGTTGGAGGAGCCATTAACAGGCTGAGAGTGGAAGTCTACTGCGAGCCCCTCTCAAAAATTCTGATACATAATTTCAATGCATAAAAAAATTCAGAAACATAATTTCATTATTCAAGGCTTAAAAAATGTCAAATCTGATGTAGTGATTTACTTCTATGCTCAACACTCCAATATTTTCTACCTTAAATGTTGTCAATATGACCTACTCTCACCCTTCAACTTGAATAATGTACATTACAATTCCTTTAAAATAAAAAAGGACATACAACCAACATAGAATTAACACTTTTTTATTGTAATTTAACATAATAACTCACCTTGTTGTTCAATTAGAATAATACATGAATATATAGCCTTACACTTAAAAATAAACATGCTGTCAAGTTTATTTTATATGTAATGCTGACTCCAGAGGATTGATGTTAAGGAATGATTACAAAATTTCACAAAAATCTCAAAAATAGTCATTACATCTTTATATATTAACAATTAAATGTTCAAACCTTCTGTTTTTGCACTCTTTGGAGTCCTCAAACTCCAATAGGAGGGCATTGTGGGACTTCTGGTACTGGACCACAAAATGGTCCAGTCTTGTGAGCCTGTGGGAACTGACTGAAACGTATCTGTTTCAGGGCCCTGGCTCTTCTCAATTCCCTGAGTGTTGTCCTGTGTAATGTTCTGGGAAGATAATTACACTTTCAGAGTTATTTGGAATCTTAAGAAACAGTAAAGCACTATAAGAACATATAAAAGTACACTTAGGAATCAAAACATTCCAATTACTGTCTTGTGAGCTTTCTCAGGGCTTCATGTTTGCGTGTGTACGCCTTTCCTTTTCCATGTCGTCCAAGGTTCCCTAAGTATTGGAATGATTATTGATCTCTTATTAATTTTTCATGAGACACGCATGTCATTTTGGTAATGCTGAAAAGAGATGTTCTGCTTTTTTAAATACACTTACCAAGCATTATCCCGCTGCACAGGCTGCGTAGGGCAGAAGGTAGGTTGTCATGTGAGCCACAAGTCCTTCACAATAAAAGACATGAGGCTCACCAGTGACGTCCAGCGGGCTGTTGTTACAACTTTGCAGTAATGTTTTGCAAAGTTGTTTGATCCATTGATGTTTCCTAATTCAAGAATGAAATTTCATTAGTGGTTTGTTTGGAATTGTTCAGTCTCAGAGAGCTAATACACAGAAAACAATAGACAATGTTATCAGTTTGTTCTCTATGATGGATAAGTTAACAATAATATTGCAATTCTGACATCAATATGAATAAATAAATAAGGTGTAATATCAAATAAATTAAGTGTGTTGTATCTTTCTAATGCACTGAGCAGTTATTTCTAAAATACAATGCATTAAATCATAGCTGCATTCATTTTTATTATGATAATTAGAAATACAAATATAACTGTACTATCACTACCTCAAAAGCATTTACCTTTAAGTCTTCAGTGCTTTTTTGACTTGTCAGACTCCTCCCTGGTAAGGTAGCTCTCTGCAGCCACAACTGAAGGTTTTGAAAATGTTTTTCAACATTTTCCCCACTTGATGGACTAGAAAACACGACTGCTGTACTTTCTACCAATCCATCAAGTACCTCCAAGGAGGGCAGTAGTCAGGAGCCCAAGAACATGCATTGTGAGATGGTAGTGTTTTGGTGCACTGGGGGTTTTAACACAATAAATTAATGTTAGATGATTGAGAAATGTTCTGTTTGAACAGCAATGCAAATAATTCCATAGTGTCCTTTTAATACCTGTTAATACTAACACTAATTAAACTATGTAAGGGTTTTAATACATACTTTATAAAGGTAAAAACATTTGCCCTGTTAATCAGTGCTTTTGTTGCAGTGACTTAATACAAAGTAGGAAACTTTCTGTACAGTTTTATGGTATATTTTTCACAACTTGTAATATATGAAGCCACCCACATGCAAATACACACACATGAGTTGAGCTGTTGTTACTATTTTTTAAAAAATTTTTTTAATTTAACCTTTTTTAACCAGAGAAGTCCCATTGAGATCAACCTCATTTTCAAGGGCGACCTGGCCAAGAGGTCAGCAGCACACGTCAGAATAAATGGCACAACTCAACAACATGGAACTATATGCAGACAGTATGTAGAAGCAAACAATAATAATTTAAAAGTGCAACTTATTTTCAAGTAAAGTGCAGATTGTGAATGTAAAACAGCATTTTAAAACACAGGCACTGTTCTGGGGTCTGTCTTTCATTTAAGATAGACTTAAAGGTGTCCAGAGATGAGATCCGACAGATTCAAGTCCTTCTGGAGTTTATTCCACAGTAGGAGCAGCAAAACTGAACGCTCTCTTACCAACTCTGTCCGAACACGGGGAACACACATCCGCAAAGTGTCGCAGGAGCGCAAGGCATAGTGACTTCCTGATATCTGAAGATAAACACTAAATACATTGGGACCAAGCCAAGTAGACATTTGTCAATTAGATGAAGCCAATGTGTTTGCCTGCGCACACTCAGGGATGGCCAGTCGGCTCTGACATAAAGCTCACAGTGTGAGGAGGCGTTTGCAACCCGTGACAAACCTCAGAGCGCAGTGATATACACTATTTAAAGACAACAAACATTTAGCCGAGGCTCCCAATACAAGACATCACCATAATCAATAAGAGGCAAGAATGTTGCAGACACTAAAAGTTTCCTTGCTCTGAGGGAGAAACAGGATTTATTCCTGTAAAGGAAACCTAGTTTCACCCTAAGTTGGATATATGAGTTTTAAATGAAAGCTCCCTATCGAAAATAAAACCCAAGTATTGTAATTAGCGACAAGTTCTATGTGGTTCCCTTGTGAGGTTACGATTGAGGGGACGTTTCCTTGGGACTCATTTCAAGTAGAAAAAAGCATCAGTTTGGTTTTGTCTGCATTCAGGACCAGTTTGTTTCAGCAGACGAGACTGAATAATATCAAAGGCAGACTGTAAAAACTCAAAAGCTTGAGTAATTGATGACGAACAACAGTAAATAATGGTCTCATCAGCATACAAGTGATACCAGGCATTTCACAAGTTATCGCACAGGTCATTTACATAAATTGAGAATAAAATAGGTCCTAAAACGGAACCTTGGGGCACGCCCTTTAGGAGCTCTAAGGAGGAAGAAGAGCTGGCTCCAGCCACCTGCACACACTGTGTTCTGTTTGACAGGTAGTTGGCAAACCAGGATGCTGCACCATTTGATATGCCAATGCGTTGGAGGCATTAATCAGTAACCCATGGTCCACTGTGTCAAATGCCTTTGACAAATCAATAAACAGCTATACAGTGTTTTTTACTGTCAAGAGCCTCAGTTACATCATTTAAAACCTTAAGTGCCGCTGTAATAGTGCTGTGTTGTTTTCTAAAACTAGATTGATATTTGGATAAAATTTATTTAGGTCTAGAAAGTTCTTTAACTGGTCGCTGACTATCCTTTCAAGCACCTTTGCCAGGACACACAGTTTAGAGATTGGCCTGTAATAATTTACATCTGAGGGGTCGCCTCCTTTAACAGGGGAACGACAAACGCAGCTTTCCAGACTTTAGGGATCTCATTACTAACAAGACTCAATTGAAAATTTGCGACAGTGGCTCAGCAATAAAATCAGCAGCTAGTTTGATAAAGTACAGACAAAGTTTATCAGGACCAGCTGCTTTCTTAGAGTCCAACTTCTTTAATGCTCTTTGGACCTCGATGGAAGACACCGGCATAAATGAAAAAGACTATGACTGGGTCTACTGATATCCAGAGATGCTGGAATGACTGTTTCTATTAGTCATATCAGGGTGCAAAGAATCAAATAGGAAGCCTGCCGTAGTAAAGTGTTCATTGAAATAATTTAGCATGGCTGTTTTATCAGTCCGGGTACAAGAGTCTTTAACTAAGGAGTCTGGAAGATCATTGGTGGACACATGACCAGAAGAGGACTTTACAACTTTCCAAAACTTCTTTGGGTCGTTTAGATTTTTAGTAGTTTCAGAAAGATAATAATCTGATTTGGCTCTCTTAAATTAGGGAAGTACACTTGTTTCGCAGCTGTTGAAAGGAGAGATTGTCTCCCTCTGTTTTAGACTTTCTTGCCCTGGACCAAGCGTCATCCCTTTCTTTAAGAAGATTGCCGATCACAGGGTAAACCAAGGATTGTTTCTACCTTTCACCCTGAAACTGCGAAAAGGAGCATGTTTGTCAATTAAGCCCAACAATCCATCATAAAAATAGTTCCAGGCCATCTCTACATCATGAAAGAGAGAAACTCTGGTCCAATCAAAACGAGCTACATCATGCAGGAAAGCCTGCTCATGGAAATGTTTAAAATCTGGTTTGACCAGCAGTCGAGGCTTACTCTTTGGGAGTTTGGTGCCTCTAATAGCTGCAATAGCACAATGATCGCTCAAGTCATTTGCAAAAACGCCAATATCAGTGTACTTATGGGGGGCATTTGTTAATATTAGGTCAAGAAGGGAGGATCTTGTGGGTTGTTTAGTGTTTGGCCGAGTCGGACTGTTAATTAATTGTGTTAGGTTTAGCGAATCACAGACAATTTTGAGGCTGTCTGATGATGGGGTCAACCATCGCAATTCAGGTCTCCAACCAGGAGTAGCTCACTTGAATTTAACCCATCGATACACTTGGAGAGGAGGCAAATGCCTCATTGCAGGCTGAGGGTGGTCTGTAGCATCTTATGACTGTAAGAGACTGGCCCTGACAGAATTCAAGCTTCAGGGCAAGAAGTTCGAACTGCCTGCTGAGAGACACAGAGGATAACATGGAGGCGTGATACTTGTTTTAATATAGATACTGATGCCTCCACCTTTCTTAGGACGATCACAACGAAAGACGTTGTATCCTTTAATGGAGATATCTCTATCTGAAACAGCCTTCTTAAGCCATGTTTCAGACAGAACCAGAATATCAGTGTCAGTTGCCTGAATCCAGATTTTAACTAAATCTAATTTTGGGAGCAGGCTTCGAACATTTAAATGAATGATACCAAGACCAGATCTACCCCTAAAATCATTGGGTGTATCAATAATATTCAAAACAGGACCTGGATTCGGTTGTACAATAACCACATATAATGTTACAAGGACTCCATCGCCAGCACCAAAACCCACCACTACTCCAGTTTAATCACCGCAAATAATGGAAACACCAAGTCACTATTCTCTCGCTTAACAATATCACCCAACCCAAGGACTCTCTCCCCGCTCACTTGTACACAACCTCCTTCTGCAACTCCATTATGTCCTTCTTCAACTCAAAAATCAAGAATCTCCACCAGCACCTTGGCTTTCACCCCACCTCAGCATCTCAGCCGACTTTCACGCATCCACACACTATTCTCCTCCTTCCAGCTCCCCACTCTCTCTGAAATCACAGAACTCGTCCAGAATCCAAGCCATCCACCTGTCAACTGGACCCCCTCCCCACACAACTTGTTAAAGCTCCCTCCCCTCCCTGGTCCCCCTCATCTCTGCCATCATCCACTCCTCTCTCACCACTGGAACTGTGCCTACATCCTTCAAAACCGCTGCCATTACCCCAATCCTGAAAAAAACTGGCGCCGATTGGCTGTCTGTCTGTAATGGTCAATGAAATGGTCAGCAAGAAGCAGGCGCTTTGTAACGCAAGATAACTTTGAAAATGAAGTTAATTATGACTGGAGCAAAAGTTTGAATTTCTGTGTTTCCAAGAGACGCTGGAATTAAAGCGCTTTAGTGCCCAGTGAGTATTTTATCACTCAAACTGTGAAACCAGCCGCGGATTAATGCGGAGCGCTTTATGAAGAAAGTTGTCTAACAGTTAGCATGAACAAGGAGGCTGTGCTGTACGGGTGGAGGACGGGTTTCAAAGATTTAAAACATCTTTCTGACTGAAAAGACCTTGATACCAATGGGTTGTCTTACCTAATGGACAGAAATGCAAAGGGATTTTGCAAGGCATTGCTGGAGACAACCTGGGCTCGCACAACATTGGATGCTTTCTGGAAAATTTCAGTGGCAAGTACTTCTGTCGCTACTGTGAAATTGAAAGAGATGCTTTTCAGGCAGATCCTCTCTCCAGAGGCAACACCCGCACACCAGAGTCATACAAAGAGCATGTTCAGAACCTTGGTGAAGATACAGTTCATAGTGGAGGTATCAAATTGGACTCATTGTTCAACAACCTGTCTTGCTTTCATGTATGCCAGCCTGGGCTTCCTCCTTGTCTTGGGCAGGATTTGTTTGAAGGTGTTGTTGCCTTGGATCTTGCTATGTATGTCCACCGTCTTTCACTGTTGACAAACAGTTTACTTACCTTGAACTGAATCACAGAATCAATCAGTTCAAATCTAAGTAACAATACAAACACAAACCCTGTGAGGTAACCCCAGGAAGAGATAGACTGAGTGGCCATGCTGTACAGAACTGGTGGTTCCTGAGACTATTGCCTGTATTGAATGGAGAGAAGGTTACCTCTCTCTGAAAATGAGATATGGCAACTAGTTTTACAGCTAAGACATATTGTGGCGTTTTTGCGAGTTTGGGCCACTTGTTGGTTTGTGGACTTTGAGGTTTGAAAGTAAGCACACATGCTTCAAACAATGTGCAATAAAACTGCATAACTTCAGAAATGTGTACTCAAGTATCAGCTTCTGCAAACATATCTTGGTACTGGCAATCTTTTCCCACCTACAATCGTTGTAGAAAAAACAACTGAGTTTTTTAAGAGGACTACAATGATGGCATCAAGGATTCGGTCAGAAGTTATTATTTTCAATCCACAAATATTCTGATTGCTCATGAAGCAGCTGTAAAAGGAACAAAATACAAAAAAAACATGTTGTTATTGGCAAGGGTGAGGATGGACTTGAGGTTGGCAAGATTATCACTATACTGATCCACAATAATTCAGCAGTATATTTCATCAGAAAAGCATATGGCTTTGTGTCTGCATGATGTAGGTGTTTATTCCCTCACACCAATCAGGAGCTGTTACTACTGTGGTAATCAGGGGGACCTACTAGATTATTACCCTCTCCCCGAGTACACAATTTGTGACATGGCACTAATAGTTCTTCACCATTCTTCCCCTCACTGTAGTGCAATCAGTGCAGTGGATGAAGAGCTGAGGATTATCATCCTCAGAGCTTTGCCAACCATTTCTAAAGACATCCAACAGGATTAATATACAAGATAAAAAGCTGTGGATTGGAATCCATAGAGACCTGAAATATGTTACAAAGGAAGATATTGTCGACATACTGCCTGCCATTCATCTCCGGAAAATACTGGAAGTATTTCAAAATGGTAATACTGAAGTAAAAGTTAAATCTGCGTTGCATTCCACTGTAAATTCTTAAATAATGGTGTGGCAAGGTGGAGGGGGGCGGCACTAAGAGTTTGACATAAAAGAAGAAAGAAAAATGTAACTGATCCGTCAACGCCACCTGGGGAATTTCACCCCAGGAAATAAACAAACACTTTAAAAAATAAAAATAAAAGGCAACACAGGTTCAATAACTGAAGTGAGACAAAAACAGTCAAAAGAAAATGTAAATGTATTGAGAATTTAAAAGGGGAGTGGGAGGGGGGAGCAGCCTACACTGATAGAAATAACTCTTAAGATTTACTTGATAAAATCCTCGTACTCACTTAAATTCGCATCAATCTAGTCGCGTATCGCTTCAAACGCGTCGCCCGGCGCGAATTCGCGTCTACACATTGACTTTCCATGGGAGTTGCTCGCGCGACGCGACAAAATCGCGTTTGGTGTGAACGCACCATCAGGCTCGCTCTGAAACACGCAGCTGTAGGTCCTGTAAAGGATGACCGGTCAGAGACGTGACGCTGTTTTATATACCGGCGCTGCTCACGCAGCAAAATAAAACGAGCAAGCTGATAGGCTCCCTCACCTGAAGTCTGTTACACAGACATTCATTTGGTGAAGCTCCTGAGAGGAAACAGAAACAGGAAACTCCAAACTTGAAGAGGAAAATGTCAAAATAAAACACCCGAAATAAAATAATACCTTTTATTTCTGAAAAGAATTGGACTTATTGACAAAATGACAAAAGTGTGATTAGTATTATCATATAATATGAAATTAGGGCATGAAATACAGTATTGTGTACGCTGTGGTTTCATTAATTTGTACAATGATATATGCATTATGCCACTATAAAAAATAATAATATTAAAATATATGAATATATAATATATAATAAAATAATAATAATAATAATATAATACAAAACAGAAATTAAACATGTCTATCCCCGTTCCTGCATTAACTCATCTCTATAAACATTTGCTCATATGAATAGTGTCAGAAAATTACATGTCCTAGAGTTTTTCTCCAATCAACTCCTTCATCGCTCAGCATAAAGTAGTCTCATTGGAGATGAACATTTGTCAAAGAAATCTTCCTAAGTCAATGGCTGTGGGTGTGGCAGAGTGAGTTTTTTTGCACAAGTACCCCAGCCTGAACATCTCTATATGCAAATATTCACCTATATGTTATAGCGCCCCCTACTGGCCACAGGAAGTCACGTCTTACTTTATGGTGTATAGCTCTCAGACTGTGACCTGTCGTTGAAGGGTGTCTCTCTGCTCGATCAAAATACATCAGTTATTTTTATATGATGGTGATTAACATGAAGCTTAATAAAGTTCAAAGCTAATTTATCTTGTGCTATATCTAAACAGTCAAGACGTTGTTTTATGACAGGAAGGCATATTTTATCATGTGCAATTATTGTGAATGTTCTATGCATTCCCTTATCATTCAAATAGTGCTGTACCCTGTTCAAATGACAATTAAAAAACCATGGTTTCTGTCCGAGGATAGAGGAGGAACTGGAGGTGGAGGAGCCTGTCAGACGGATGGCACCGCAAAGGAGGATTAGATGTACATCACTTCCGTCCTACGATGAAGGGTAGCTTCAGCTTAAAGTTGGAGGAGCCATTAACAGGCTGAGAGTGGAAGTCTACTGCTGAGCCCCTCAAAAATTCTGATACATAATTTCAATGCATAAAAAATTCAGAAACATAATTTCATTATTCAAAGGCTTAAAAAATGTCAAATCTGATGTAAGTGATTTACTTCTATGCTCAACACTCCAATATTTTCTACCTTAAATGTTGTCAAATATGACCTACTCTCACCCTTCAACTTGAATAATGTACATTACAATTCCTTTAAAATAAAAAGGACATACAACCAACATAGAATTAACACTTTTTTATTGTAAATTTAACATAATAATTGAAATAGACAAACAAAAAAAACCTTTTAACAAAAAACAAACAAAACAGTCGATTAACAAAAACAACAATCCTTGAAAAAAAAAAAATAAACAATCACTCTGCCTCCATATTTCTGCTCTGCCTGCTCCACCTGCTCCCCTGCTCCACCTGCTCCACCTGTCCACCTGCTCCACCTGCTCCGCCTGCTCCTCCTGCTCCACGCTCCACCTGTTCTGACTCTAGGTCAAAGTCTGAAAACACAAAAACATAAATATTTTCAATGCACATTCATTCATAATCAATCTATCACACACTAGGACCTAATACAGCAAGAAAATCACAATACTCCTATCAAAAAGAAAAACATAAACTTATTCAAATTTATACTTAACTCTTTTCTTGTTATCATTATATCCATTTCAATATCAAGATTTTGAATTTGTAAACACTTACTTTACTCTAATTCAGTTTAATATCTTTTACTAATACCAGGGGACTCTAAAGTGATGCCCTACTAAAAGCAGATTTGCAACTGTCAATACACTATTCAAAAATAATCAACACACTCTCTAAATGGACAACTTTAAACAATATTTTAAAACACATTCATCATTTTTTTTTTGAAGGAGGACCAATACCCAGAATGTCACAATAATTGAAAATTAACTGTTAATATTGACATGTTAATATGAAAACCATTTATCTAAAAATGTTGATAAAAGTTTACATTTGCAAGACATTCAAGATATTACAAAGCAGGGGAAAACATGTAACAAATGGTCATGGCCAAAACTCAAACCAGCAACCACAGTGAAAAAATGATAGCCACTGTATGTGAACACTTACTTCAACTACTGGATCAAATACATCACTGTAATGCTCAAAATGTATACTGATTTAAAAAGAAAAAAACCTGACATGTTATTCCAAAGCACTACTTGTACTCACTTTTTATTTATCATGTTTCAAGAAAAAGACTATGTGATGACCTCTTCATTATTATTGTTATATCATATCCTTATTCTCATGACCCAAGAAAATAAGCTCAAACAATTACTCACCATCTCCCATCATGGCTAAATTGGCCGTCTGGCTCTCTATCTGTTCCTGAGAGGAGGCCAGGTCCCTCTTCAGTTTTGATACCAGGAGCTCCCTCTCAATGATTTTGGCCTCTGCTGCCCTCCTCTGCCTGCGGGCTCTCAGCAGGTCCACGATTGCCTGCTGAGACCATTCCAAGGCCTTCTCATACAAAACAGGCCTTGGAATGGCCTCATCCAAGCACTGGTACTGAAATAACAACAAAATAATACATCAGTAAATACTTCAAAAAAAAATCAATCACAGAAAATACTTAAATCAAATACCCATTATACATTTAATACCTACTTATGTTGTAACAGCTGTAAGGTTTAAGATGTATCTTCAATAATAAAATGTATAAATGATTCAAAATACAAATAGATTAAAAATGATCCCTCACAACATTTTTTTCACATTTCAATCTATACATGTCAATCCTTTCACCACCAGTCTTACACAGAATAGCTGGCAGTTTCTCCTCAGCTCTGCCTCCTCAGGGTCAGAACTTTTGGGATTTTTTCAGGAGATTGTTCCATTTTCTGAAAAATAAATGAAACTACAAATCAGAATAAACAATCAACTGCTACACAGAATATTGCCTTTGGTGTTTGAAATACTGCACACCACACATGTAAAAGTAACAAAAAAAAAACTTTAACTATTACTTGACTTAATGCCTCTAAAACACAAATACAATTCCTGTATTTCCCATATCTTACTTTCTTAATCTCTTTCTTCTTAAAAAAAAATCCATTATATAATTTAACATCATGACATGTTTAGTAGACATTTGAAATGCACTTTTAAAGTAACGTGTATTTTCGGCTTTGCTATGTTTCAAAGTCCCACGTGGCATCTGGTGAATTCAAGCCAAACGGTACAAATTCTTTATTAAGCTTCAAAAAAAAAAACACTTAATGCCTAGAGGACACTTATCTTTACTGATCAATTCAAATTGTTCCACGATACAAAATGACTTGAGTGGGAATAAAGCATGATGCTAGCTTGTTAATAGTCCTTCTTAAATATAACATGCAGTCCATTTTACATAAAGACGTCGATGAAGACTTCGACGCAGCGTTGATTTTTTAGAATATTAGACATCATTAACATCATAAACTTAAGTCACATTTGTAACATCGTTATGCTGCTCACCACCCTTCACGTTCTCTCAACATGGTGAACGTGATGACAAGCGCACAAGCGTTTGCACGTACACGTGATGACGTTGTTCCAAAAATTAAAATAAATCTGCAGACATTACTTCAACTAATAATAAATAAATGAAAATAAAACATTATTTCAGCCATATTTGGCTTTGCTTTGTAGCGTTTGAAATGTATATTTTGTCTTAACATGTTTTTTTCTCTAGTACACAAGTGTCCCTGGGTGTGGTAATATCGTATCTTCTCCAACATGCGCTCTGTGCGCAATCGAGCTGTTTATCTGAGACAACAGAAATGTTTTAACACACACTCCAGTATGCAACGATATCCTTACACTCTGCTCCTAAATTGAGTTTGGCAAAGTTTGGCTATGAAAGATGACCAAATTATTACTGTTTATGCTTTATTCCTGAGGCACATACTACGAGGCAAATTCAACATATCCCAGGCAGATTTTCCTGATCTGGCTTCACTGAACCTTACAAAGGAGACCGCACTAAACTGTCACATGAAGCTGGTTATCACGAGCTGAGTCAATCTAGAGCATATGTGTCAAATTCAAGGCCCGCGGGCCAAGTCCGGCCCGCGGCGTAATTATCTAACAGAGGAACATGCCTGTGCGTAACAGAGGAACTTTTGGGATTAAGATCAATGCATGGCACAAATACGGGGAAAGATCTCTATGAAGAGGTATCCAGATGTGTAAATGAAACGAGGCTGCCTTAGGATAAACCTGTGGGACTGACGACGGATGGAGCGCCCGCAAAGTGCAGGCAAAAGTGAATTAGTGGGTAGAACCAGGAGAAGATGTGGGAGGAAAACAGCGCAGGTGAGCTGACAGTTTATCACTGCATCATACATCAGGAATCACTGTGTGGCAAAGCCTTGAAAATGGACCATGCACTCAATTTTGCAACACTATGCCATTCCCTGTGGACAGCGCTTGATTGGAGCCAATTTCCTCCTACAACAGGACAATGACCCAAAGCACACTTCAAATTTATGCAAGAACTATTTAGGGAAGAAGCAGGCAGCTGGTATTCTGTCTGTAATGGAGTGGACAGCACAGTCACCAGATCTCAACCCCATTGAGCTGTTGTGGGAGCAGCTTGACCGTATGGTACGCAAGAAGTGCCCATCAAGCCAATCCAACTTGTGGGAGGTGCTTCAGGAAGCGTGGGGTGAAATTTCCTCAGATTCCCTCAACAAATAAACAGCTAGAATGCCAAAGGTCTGCAATGCTGTAATTACTGCACAGGGAGCATTCTTTGATGAAAGCAAAGTTTGAAGGACAAAATTATTATTTCAACTAAAAATCATTATTTCTAACATTCTCAATGTCTTGACTATATTTTATTCATTTTCATTTGATAAATAAAAGCGTTAGTTTTCATGGAAAACAGAAAATTGTCTGGGTGACCCCAAACTTTTGAACGGTAGTGTATGTCATATTTCAATCTTAGTCTGAAGGAGGGGTAATTCCTCCAGGTTTAGAAATCTGCCAAGATTTTACCCCTTCAGAAAAACAAACGGTAGAGTTTCTCAGCTGTCAATAGCAGACCTATAAGTATTCTTCCAGTGTTGAGTAAGCTAATGGAGAAAAATGTTCTTGATCAAATAATATTCTATTCATCACTTATTGATTTAAATTCTCATTTTCAGCATGCATATAAAGCAGATCACTCTACGTGCACAGCACTGACAGATATGACAGACCAATGGTTGACTTGTATTGATAATAAGATGATGGTTGAACTGTACTACTTGACTTTGGCTCAGCATTTGATATCGTGGATCATCCGTTATTACTAAATAAGCTAACTTTATATGGGTTCAGTCTGACAACAATCAACTGGATGAATAGTTATTTATCCAATAGGACACAGTATGTGTTCTTCAATGGTAGTCTGTCCTGCCCTAAATATTCAGTGTGGAGTGCCCCAGGGAGTTGCCTTGGGCCATTACTATTCTCTATATTACTAATGACTTACCTTATATGTTAAAAAAAATGTAGTGCTACATTATTTGCAGATGATACAACATATATTTGACATCAACTAGTATAAATGAATTAACACTAGGACCGCCAACATTCCAGTGCCCCCCTATAGCGCCACCACCGGTCTGTCAGACTGTTGTGAGAATTTGCATCCTCAGTGACTAGAAGCACATAAAGAATTATCTTTTTTATGTAGTTACAATACATTATGAAAGAATAAACAATGTATCATGTATATAAAAAACAGAACATGATTGGCTACCTTCTCAATGTGTTATGCTGATATAGAATGACACATTTATTTATTTCCTCATTTTAGTGCATATTTACTGCTGCGCCTCACCTCTTCTGTTGAAATGGAAAATTGATTTAAACCCTATTATGTTATTTCTTGTCTCTATAATATCGATATTACTGAAATATTGCATAAGAAAACTTTGCATAATAGAATGATACACGAAGTGACGGAAAGACAGGTCCTTTTTATTTGAGCAGACTGCTCTCCTCCTCTCTCGCTCACACTCACAGTCAGGCAGACAGATACCACACACAGACAAATACACACACACACACACACACACGCACACACACACACACACACACACACACACACCACACACCACACACACACACAGACACAGAGGTTTCTGGCATTTACAGGGACACTTTTTTCAAACCAGTTAAACCATGGTTTATGGGGACCCACCTTTCCCTTTGTCCTAATGAGACCAGAGAAACATCAAACTGTTTCTTATGATCTTAGGGACAACTCTGTCTACTCAGAATTAAATTAAAATGAAAGAGAATTGAGAAAGAAAAACCTGACATTCCAAAGGATAACAGGGATAGGGGTGGGAGTGGGCGTTCCCTAACACAATACTTACTTATGGGAACCCCTGTTTATGGGGACATCAGTCATAGACATACACAGACATAACAAGAACCTTGTTATGAAGACCAAACTGGTTTAACTGGACATCAGTCATCATACATACACAGACATAACAAGAACCTTTGTTATGAAGACCAAACTGGTTTAATTGGACATCAGTCATATACATACACAGACATAGCAAGAACCTTGGTTATGAGGACCAAACTGGTTTAACTGGACATCAGTCATATACATACACAGACATAGCAAGAACCTTGGTTATGAGGACCAAACTGGTTTAACTGGTGGTGATGATGGCAGCAGGGTTCAGACTAAGTTTGTGACATTTGCCTCGTTTATTTTTAAAGGTGTGTGAACCACAGAGCTCAGAGGGAGGCGCTGAATGTGGACAGTTTCATGTTCAATTGACCGCAGCAGGCAGAGAAGATGTATAGATGTAGATGTCTTATGTCAAACCTAACACTACCTAACAGTATAGTACTAGCTAATACAAGCAACTGGAGCTCCCAAATTTCAATAAATGCACACATTTTTTTCTTCTGAATGCTTAGCCTTTTCTAGTTTTACCATGATCCCTCTCAATAGTTGCCTTAATACCTGATGATCAAGGTGAAGATGAAGTAGAAGACGCATCCTTCCCAGTCATGTCATCCTCCTCCGAAACTGATGCATCGCTGTCCACAGCCATTGTCTCTGGGAAACATTAACCATATGGATGAAAATATTAGACAGCAGATTAACCCTTTTAGGAAGGCAACATTGCACAAAAAGGGCAGAGGGAGAAGTCCTACATCTTTCTCTATTAGATGCTAGAGGGTAGAATGTTCCTGCAATTATCCACCAATGGAAGCTCCCTGCCATCATGTGCTATCTGCTGGTCAAAATACTGCATTCGAGAATACAATCTAATAGTAGAATTTTTTAAATGGATGACATTTCTAAAAATGATGGAGTGGTAAACGCCTGTGTGTAAATGAATGTATGTAATTATTTATATAGGCCTACTAACCTTGTGGATCAATGTTGATTTCATCCAGATTCCTTCCTTTAAATTCAGCCAGTCGTCCTTGCTCCATGGCCATGAGGACTTTACTCACTTTGCAAGCTGTAATGTGCCTTCGGGCAGCCTGTAATACTGGCGATGTATTCTGATGTCATGCCCAAGGAAGTCAGCAAGGTCATCCATTTCATTGTCTTGAGGTTGAGGACCTTGGACATAGTAGCCATGTGCTTTCTGAGTTTGGTAGAGGACAACGCTTCTGGGTGACTCGCTCCACAGCTTTGAGCAATGTGACGGATAACATCTGATCCTCTGAAGTGACTGAGTGCCTGTGGTCTCCCAAACAGGAAGGGATTCTCATCAGGCACATCCCAGTTCTGGCGAGTCTTGACAAGCAAGTCCATGGACGCCATCATATCTGAAGTGAGAAGGATGGGGACCTTTCTGCGTTTCCCCTTTATCTCTACAAAGCTTTTTCTCAAAGTCTGACAAAGTAAGCTCATCATCTGGATGAGTAGTGGAGGTATCTCTTAATATGAAAGCATTAAGGGGCATCTTTGATACTTCTCCTTCTCTTCTGTGATTAAAAAGTATCACCTCACAAAGTGTCATTTTTGCAAGTTCTGCCCAGTGCTTCTTATTTGGTTCTTGTTGGAGTTTTGTTTGGCAATCCTTCCTTTGTACCTCGAGACGCTTGTGCATTTTTTTAACATCTTCAGCAAAAGGAAGTAGTTGTGGAGCATTCCATTTAGCCTCACTGAGGTTCCTGAGGGCCTGTGAAGACACATTCATTCCATCTTGTGTCACTGATTAGTTTAAAGGGGCTATGAGGACTTTCCGTCCGGCGTTGTTTGAAGTGACACCTTTCGGCGGAATTGGTAGTGTTTTTCAGGCATGAAGACTCCATTTCCCATGAGCACCCTCGCCCACTGTCGTGAAGACGCGACTCTTACCAAGACGCGCATTTGTTTGGAAGCAATTGTATGAAGCACGGATCTCCGTTTTACACTAATGTTCTTCATCAAACACAACTATTCTCAGGATGCAAAGCGACGAGGTAATGTATTTGTATTTACGGCTACTGTTTATAACGTACAAAAAATTAACTTTGTAAACTAACTTTGTACTGTCGTTTAGTTTACAATAGGTGATCATACTATCTGTTTAGCGTTTCTCCCAACAGCCCCGGTGCTCCAGTAAGCGTCCGAATAATGTAAATGTGCACACATATAACGCTATAGTCCTCAATGAGTGGCGAAACATTCACAAGCAGACATAATACCTATAACCATTCATTGCCATCTTACTCTTACCTTGAAAAGCCCTGGTTGTGGAGTGTATGTCTAAAACAATGCTTGACAGCATCATACCATGTTAGCACTACATCGTTATTATACCTTAGTAGTATGGATGACATCTATAGTAGCAGCAGACCTTTTTTATCAGTACTATATTCATAGTATTACATTTGTGTTATTAATAGTATAGCTAGATGTTTGAAATAATAGCCATTTTTAAACCTGTGTGACATACCTGGAGTAATCTGCATTATATGTTCTGGTTCAATTTTAGAGCCATAGGCAAAGGGTTCCCTTATTGTTTATTAATATTATTTAATTCAACTTCTAATGTAAATGATCTAACATTTATCTGCATTCATTCACAGACTATCTCACTGGAAGACCTCAGCTTTGAGCCAGAGGGGACAACACACTCCTCCAGCTCATCTGAACCTGGGCCTTCAGGAGTGGGCAGAGGACGGGGGAGGGGGAGAGCTAGAGGTAGGGGCAGAGGTGTCGGTGCCCAAGGTGGTGCTAGAGGAAGGGGCCGAGGCCGGGGTCGAGGCAGGGGCAGAGGGAGGACAACTGACTGGAAGACCGTCAGAGAATGACACATCTTCAGGAGGCCAGAACCTCTGCAATGAAGGCAATTTTTAACTTTCTTCCTATATTTCTGAACATACAGAAAAATTATTGCTTTTTGCATACAAGAACAATTTTCTTAAATGAATTATTTTCATTTTCAGGATAAAGTGGCGTCCTTGACATCCAACCAAAAGGACCAGCTGCTGGAGAAGGTCATGTTGAGGCTTCCGGGGCTTATGTTTGACCTGCTGGATTTCTTGGAGCCTGATCCAAACCCTGAGACCAACAGCGGAGCACTGCCACACTGGTGTCTTTGCAGTTATTGCAGAGAAATGCCCTCAGACTTGGAGTGCAAATGCTGCAGACAGAGGCCAGAGAACTGCATCAGCAGGTCTGCCTACATGGACCTGTATGTCCTTGATGAAGGAGTTCTGCGCTTGGCCCGCACAGCTTGGAATGACATCTTTGCTGTCGATGAAGCCCAGGAGCCAGGCGTGGAACAAAGGCAGTACAGGCACACAGCATACAGACAGTATGTGTTGTGGCAGCATGGACGTTTAGGGGAGGGCAACAGAGTGGTAATTCCTAGCTGCATTGTGTGGAAAATTAGGGATACTTTTCCAGACGCTCAGGGACACTACACTGGGTTTATACCTCGTAGGCTAAATTAAAGTAACAATAAAGGGTACAACAACTATCTTTGATCTGCTGCTACACGTCAATAAAACTGCACATTGACTTTCTTTTTTTTATAGCAATAATTGTATAGTCACATTGACAAAACAAATTGCTATAGAAATATTTATTTTGTATTTATGAGTGAATGAAAATAAAGTTTTTCTTGTCTTTAACAGTCTTTTGTTTAATTTTCAATACACAATATTTACAGTTGACATTTATACACCATGTTCCAGATATGTATACAATATGAACATCAGACTTTTTCCCTATGAATCACACAGCCAGGTTCTGTAAGAGTGAAAGAGAAGATATATAGTGATGGTTAGCAGACGAAGAAAAAGATGCTGACTGATTAAATGTGTCATAACTGATTCTAAAAGTAGGATTGTGCTGTGTGTGATGAACACCAGTTATTATTGTGTGGTCAGTTATACAGCTTTATCAATAACCAAACTATTATACACAGATATGAGATATGTCCTACCTAGTGTCTGTCATGTAAATGATCAAAGAAAATATGCATATGTGTACAAACCTCTCCTCGTGTGATGCGAGCTTGTAGTAGTTCTGCTGTAGGTGGTGGAGGAATCCCAGCAACATGTCCAAGTCTCCTTGGGTCATCAGGTCTCATTGGTCTTGTTTTTGGAAGTCCCTTTCCAGAGTTTAAACGTCTCCCAAGGATTTCTTTCTGAAGTTGAGGGATGTAGCTGTAGTCTTTTTGGACCTTCAGTGTGTGGACGCTCCATGTTTTGGTGGTCTTGTTGTAGCACCTTTTGTTCCTGTCACAATACAGAAATTATAATTCAACATTAGTGTTGAAGAAGACTGATTTTTCCTCCTATGTTTTAAAATTCCACACAAGTACATAGATAATATTTCAGTAATATTGTGAGGTTATGAATGCACATAATATGGAAACTATATGTATTAATGCCATCACTCACATTTTATTGCCATCAGCGTCCTGAGCTGCAGGCCTGTTGTTGTGGTAGTTGTAGTCAGTTGCTGCTAGAAGGGTGCGTACTGGTGAGCTGAATGAAAAGCGCTTTCCTGCATACATAAGGATGTGATTCTGGAAGGATTCCAGGTCTGATGTTGTGCTGTAAAAGAAGACAGTTCATCACTCAATGATTTTGTGTTGAATTACAGTTTTATTACCGAAAGTTGGTAAACTTCTTCACATCCTTCAGCCAGCGTTTATCAGGGACGATGGTCACAAGAGCCTGATGTAAGGGAGAGCCTGTGTAAAACATAACAGAGAACATTGTAGGAGGAAATCATCAGCTCAGTTTTTGAGACTTCAGTGTACAGATCGAGAACATGATATATAGTCTGACAACTTACTTTGCACCATCCATGGCTTATCTCTGGTGTTCTCATCAAGTGGCCCGTGGTCACAGCTCCCAAAAGACCAGCTGTTCTTGTCTCTTACATGGTGGTGGACTCCATGCCACATTATCTGAGGAGACGTCACAGTGAAACACTTAACAAGAGGAACATTGATTCATTGAAAAAAAAATCTGCTGAATCACTACAGCTGCTTATGTAGTGTACTGTGTCACTAAATCTTACTTTGAATTTCTCCTCTGTTACTGCATGTTTACAGCAGTACCAGAAGTGATTGACAATATGTCTCATCCACTGATGGATCCCTGACTGTAGTTTGACAGAGCCAGCCTAGTAAGACAGACATTGAGAGAATTTTATTTTTAGAAACAAGAGTGTTAGTAAACTGTAATTGTTAATTTTGTTTGTGTAGTGTGCAATTTGAAAATCTAAAGCCTTACAGCGTGCAATTTTTTGGCCAGGTTCTTTGCTGCGTGCCAGATGTCCAGAGAGTGTGTCAGACCCCAGTCTTTGTATTTTCCTCATGTTGGATCTGTAAAAGATTTACAGTTGAGTACACAGATTCAAAATTCCTAACATTGGTCACATCAGTTTTTTAGGTGAGGACATGTATTAACCTAGTAAGGCTGAGATCTGTCTGTGAGCATCTGTTACCACTTCTTTAACAGGGATTTCCAGCAGCAGAGCATCCAGTGTTGATGAAGCCTTCCTTCTCCATCACCACTGAGTTTCGATTTGTCTCCCTTTTCTATGTTTTCAATGTGGATGATGTCTCTGGACTCGAGTTCTATTGTAGTGTATGTGCAATATTGCGCACAGTGCCCTTCACAAAAAAAGTAACACAATACATTTATGTCATTTTGCCTGAATGAACATTTGACTAAAAGGCTATGGATTACTGTGTATACATACCTGGTGAATCCATCCTCCATCACCTGGGCACAATGGAAAATGTTTGAAAATCGGTTATTTCATATACTGTAGAAGCAAAGAGAACTGCCGTAGCTTTACTCAAATATAAACTTATAGGTGTTGATAGTATAGAGACAACCACAATCATTTAAAAAATAATATTTACATTCTGAAAAAACTCAGAGTACAGTCACACTGTCCTTGTCCTTTAGCAGTGCAAGGACCTCTGCCCGTTTCCCTTCCAGAAGTTCTTTATGGAGTCCACACAGTATGTGTCCTGGATTGAGTGGAATGTTGTATTGACCACCATTCCAATATTCATGTATTTGAATAGTAGGGCAATCTTTGTGTAGTTGTTTCCAGAGAGAAGGATGTTCGTAGACAACATGAAGTCTCCGGACTGCATCCCAAATTTGAGCAGAGGCTGGGAGTTCCATTTCCAGAGACTGTGACCATTTGAGCAAAACTGTTGATTAGAAAACCAAAGACTATTAGTACTACATATGTTCATATACAAGAGAGAGACTTTGGTCCTTCAATAATGAGCATTTGATCTTTTTAAAGCTTTTAGTGTAAACTATACACCCCGTTTGTGAAAGGATGACACACACTGGGGGACAGCAATCCGTATTACTACACTTCCCCTCTTATGAATGCTGAGATTCTACAGAAATGTAATTATTTTTAAAGATGACGCAGTTTCTCCAAATACACATGTATTAAAAAATCAACTTACCCATTCAATAATGAAAGCGGTTCCCCTCTTTCTTATTCGCTCTTCAAATGGTGGTACACAACCACACTCTGCCTCTGTGATGGGGTCTGCATATGGGCACTTTTGGATGGGAAGCTTGAGAAATCCAGCCCGGATCTTTTCCGGATCCGATCTGGATCCGATTTAGATCCGTTATTATGAACCTATTGCAGGTTTAAAATGGCTCATCCAGAGGCATAAACAATACTATACAGGAATTGAATCCAATAGATGTTGACCATTAAAATGTTATGACCATTATCACTGAAAATGTGATCAAATAAGAGAAAGTTCTTAGTTAAATGTTTGTTATGTCAATAAAGTTTGCAGTAAATACCAAAAAGTTCCGATTTATTATACATTTTAAAGATTTAACATTAGATTACAGTGTAGACAGCATTTTAAAACATTAATCTATAAACTCATATTTAATCATTTTAACTTTTATACAAACAAACAAAAAATAAAATTATCAAACAACTTTTTTTTATCAACATTACAACAAATCTAATTGTATGCGGTGGGGTTACTGACAGAGGCTTAACATCAAATTCCATTATGAACAGCATTTTAAAACATTAATCTTTAAACTTGTATCTAGTCATTTTAACTTTTCAAACAAACAAACAAACACACATCTATTTTCTAAATAATGTCATCAATGACTTGCTGCCAGATAATTTACTCAACAAATGTTATCTCAAGACACTACAAAAAGAGTAGTTGTAGGTCTAGACCAGGGGTATTCAACAAAAAATGTAATAATAATAATAATTAAATATGGATTATAAAAATAAACTTTTCAAAACAAACATTTTTTTTATCAACATTAAAATAAATCTGGGGTGGAGATGCTGACAGTGGGGCGCCTTCTAGAAGCCCCCCTGTCAGCGGCAAGGTTAAACCACCTTATGGTGTGTTTGTAGGTCTCCTCATCCGTGGCTAGACGGCCCACATGATTCTTCCGCACAGACTCTGTAATCACACAAGCAGAGTTTTATATAAATTACCAAAACAGGAAAACATTTGGTGCACCATTTTTTTTACGTTTTCAGTGACTTATTTTTCAACAATAAAATTCATTTTAATAACCCTAGCCTCTTGCTTAAGACATTTTCATCCAATTAGGAACATCAACTAATATTTTTCCTCATTCAGATATTGATCCTATAGGCTGCCAAAAATAAAGCAGAAAATCAAACAATTCAGAAATCAATGACTGAAGTAGGAATTAAGTAGGCCTAGATCATGCACTGGTGGCATCAGGCACATACAGTTGCAAGAAAAAGTATGTGAACCCTTTGGAATTACCTGGATTACTCCATAAATTGGTCATAAAATGTGCTTTGATCTTTATCTAAGTCCTAACCATAGACAAACACAGTCTGCTTAAACTAATACCACAAAAAAATATATATTTTATGTTTTTATTGACCACACCATGTAAACATTCACAGTGCAGGGTGAAAAAGGATGTGAACTCTTTGGTTTAATAACTGGTTGACCCTCCTTTGGCAGCAAAAACCTCGACCAAACATTTCCTGTAGTTACAGATTAGACATGCACAATGGTCAGGAGGAATTTTGGACCATTACTCTTTACAGAACTTTACAGTTCAGGAATATTCTTGGGATGTCTGGTGTAAATATTGAGGTCATGCCACAGCATCTCAATCTGGTTGAGGTCAGGACTCTGACAGAGCCACTCCAGAAGGTGTATTTTTTGCTGTTGAATCCATTCTGATGTTGGATTACTTATGTGCTTTGGGTCATTGTATTGTTGCATCACCCATCTTCTGTTGAGCATCAGTTGATGGATCGATGGCCTTCAGTTCTCCTGCAAAAAGTCTTGATAAACTGAGAATTATTTTTTCGTCGATGATAGCAATCCGTCCAGGCCCTGAGGCAGCAGAGCAGCCCCAAACCATGATGCCCACTCTACCATACCTCAGGTTGGGATGGGGTTTTGATGTTGATGTGCTGTGCCTTTATTTCTCCACATATGGTGTTGGGTGTTCCTCTCAAACAACTCTACTTTGGTTTCATCTGTCCACAGAATACTTTGCCAGTAGTGCTGTAGAACATCCAGGTGCTCTTTAGCAAACTTCAAATGTGCAGCAGTCATGTTTTTGGACTAGCAGTGGCTTCCTCCGTGGTGTCCTCCCATGAACTCCATTCTTGTTCAGTGTTTTATATATCACAGATTAATCAACAGAGATGTCAACATTTATCAGAGATTTTTGGAAGTCTTAAGCTGACACTTTAGTATTCTTCTTCACCTCATTGAGCATTCTGCGCTGTGCTCTTACAGTCATCTTTACAGGACGGCCAACCCTAGGGAGAGCAGTAACAGTGCTGAACTGTCTCCGTTGATAGATCATTTGTCTTACTGTAGATTATGAACATCAAGGCTTTTAGAGATACGTTTTAACCCTTTCCAGCTTCAAGCAAGTCAACAATTCTTAATCGTAGGTCTTCTGAGAGCTTCTTTGTGTGAGGCATGGTTCACATTAGGCAATGCTTCTTGAGAATAGCAAACTCAAAACTTTTCTTTATAGCGCATCTTCTTATTGATTGGACACCAGGTAGGCAGACTTCAGACTCAAATGAGCCTTAGCCGCAGGGTTCATAGTTAACCACCCTGCACTGTGAAAGTTTACATGGTGTGGTCAATAAAACATGAAAACCATACTTTCTGTGTGGTAGTTTAAGCAGACTGTATTTGTCTGTTGTAAGGACTTAGATGAAGATCAGAACACACTTTATGACCAATTTAAGCAGAAATCAGGTAACTCCAAAGGGTCCACATACTTTTTCTTGCACTAGGTGTGAGCAATTCAGCCATGGCTGTAAAGCACTGTTCACACAGGTAATGTGTCTAGACTTAACTGAACTGTTTACAATTACTTACGCAGGAGCAATGTCTTTGCTGACATCTGGCTGAAGGATTTCTTGTTGTTAACCCCCTTCCAATTAATTCTCCTCCCAACATCGTCATTGAACATGTGGGCAAGGATGTTCCATATTACACGTTTGGTGTCATGCCCTCCGATTGTTGCCAAGGAGCGAATCTAAAATGAAACACAAAAATTAAAATCAAGTTTATTTAACTGTTTTAAACCTCTGTAATTTCAGATTTTAAAGAAAATGATCCCTAAATAAAACAAAATGAAACAGAACAAGAAACATGTCAAAGACAAGACACTAACATAAGTACTGCTATGAAATTAAAAAAAATGTTTTTTTCAATATCAGGTCATTCAAAGCTGAGCAAAAATGTAATTGTAATCCTGGAATGTAATTGCACAGTGCCTTGCCAAAGTATCATACCCCTTGAAATGTTCCACATTTTGTCACGTTACAAGCACAAATTTAAATGTATTTATTGGGATTTTAGGTGATAGACCAACACAAAGTAGGGCAGAATTGTGAAGTGGAAGGAAAATGATACATGTTGTTAAAGATTTTTACAAATAAAAATACGAAAAGTGTGGCATTCATATGTATTCACCCCCTGAGTCAGTGCATTTGTTGAACCAGCTTTTGCTGCAAGTCTTTTGGGGGTAGGCTGTACCAGCTTTGAAACATCTAGAGCCAGCACTGTTTCCCATATTTCTTTATAAAACAGCTCCCGTTCAGTCAGATTGGATGGAGAGAGTCTGTGAATAGCAATTTGAAAGTCTGCCACAGATTCTCAATAAGATACAGGTCTGGACTTTTACTGGGTCATTGTAACGCATGAATATGCTTTGATCTAAACCTTCCATTGTAGCTCTGGCTATGTGTTTAGGTTTGTTGTCCTGCTGGAAGGTGAACCTCCGCCCCAGTCTCAGTCTTTTGCAGCCTCTAACAGGTTTTCTTCCAGGATGGTCCTGTATTTAGCTCCATACATCTTCCCATCAGCTTCGACAGCTTCCCTGTCCCTGCTGAAGAGAACCCCTCCCCACAGCATGATGCTGCCACCACCATGTTTCACGGTGGGAATTTTGTGTTCAGGATGATGGGAGTGTTAGGTTTAGGTGTTTTACATGTAGGACAAAAAGATGAATTTTGGTCTCATCTGACCAGAGCACCTTCTTCCATGTTTGCTGTGTTCCTACATGGCTTGTGGCAAACTTAAACTTTAAACTTTTTCATTGCTTCCTTTCAAGGACACTCTTCCATAAAAGCCAGATTTGTGGAGTGCACATCTAATATTTGTCCTGTGGACAGATCATCCCCCTGAGCTGTGGCTCCTGCAGCTCCTCCAGAGTTACCATTGGCCTCTTGGCTGCTTCTCTGATCAATGCTCCTCCTGGCCTGTCCTGTCAGTGTAGGAGTAAGGCCATGTCTTGGTAGGTTTGCAGTTGTGCCATATGCTTATCATTTTCAGATGATGATTGAAGAGTGCTTTGTGAGATGTTCAATGCTTGGGATATATTTTTAGAACATAACCCTGCTTTACACTTCTCCACAGCTTTACCCCTGACCTGTCTGGTGTGTTCCTCAGTCTTCATGATGCTGTTTGTTCACTAATGTTCTCTACCAAACCTCTGAGGCCTCCACAGAACAGCAGTGTTCATACTGAGAGTGAAGTACACACAGTTAGACTCTATTTACTGATGAGGTGAATTCTAAAGGCAGTTGGTTGCACTGGATTTTATTGGGGTTATCAGAATAAAGGGGGGTGAATACTTGTGCACAGCCACACTTTTCAGATTTTTATTTGTAAAAAATCTTTAACCTCCATGTATCATTTCCTTCCACTTCACAATTATGCCCTACTTTGTGTTGGTCTGTCACATAAAATCTCAATAAACACATTTAAGTTTGTGCTTGTAAAGGGACAAAATGTGGAGAATTTCAAGAGGTATGAATACTTTTGTAAGGCACTGTAAAACTGAAGTTAACCAAAAAACTCACCATACTCTGCTTCTGGTGAGAGTTGGCAGGGTCTTTGAGCCAGTCCTCAAAAGCCTCCACCTCCTCCATTGATGTCAGGGGAAACTTATTGGGTCAGGGGAACTTCACTGTCTTGGCCAGTTGGAGTTAACTTGCTTGTTAAATAATTGACCTTCACAATGAGCTGTTCTTGCTGTTGTTTAAGGTACTCAAGCAAACTCAATATTTGGACTTCAGCCGCTGTTTGAAAAAAACAAAAACATTAGGAAATATTATATGTGTCATTTCATTAAAAGATTCAAGGCTTCCCCCTGACCACCTCAGAGTCAACTGATTTGTTTTGTAGAAAAACTTGTGTATGTTTAATGCAAGTCAGTCATGTAAAATTTTACACAATGAATAATTCCAATATACAGGCCCTAAAGTATTAAGCATTGTGTCAAACATGCTTTTTAATTTGCATTATCATTTTCACCTCTTTGCATACAACCCGAGTGTGGACTTAGATGGTTATAATATCATAAAATTGCTACAAATTTCACAAACAAAATATATTTGAATCTTCAGATACTGTTTGAGGTATTGCTCCACCTGAGTAGGCAACACCATCAGCTTCAGTCCGTCCCCCTCGCAGGTAGGTCTGTAGACTGGCTATGTGCCTCCCCTTGTCTTCCACGTTCTATCCCATGAGTGGTGGGTGGGTGAATAGGTGGAGGAGGGGCGCTGTGCTGCCACTCTGCACAGCACAAAGGTGGTGAAGGGATGACAGGTGCAGATGAGGGTCTAGCTGTCTTTGATGGATGACCTTCATCCTCACTGTCATCGCTTGTATCACCGAAGTAATGACTGTGTAAGGGGGTGGGACGTAAACATAAAGCAATTAGCATGTTACCTTTTAGCTGACTCTTTATTAATAACAGATATGTACATTGCCAAAGACCTCAGGTTTTTACCAATTTGAAAAATATAAAGAAAAACAGAAGTGCGGGGGTGTCGTGGCTATAGTCAGAGCAATCGCAGGTTCAACTACCGGCCTTGAACATTTGCTGTACTGCAGTTCAAAAAATTTGATATTGTGAAAAAGTTCTCTATTTTTGTCACTTATTTCAGAAAGTGAAACTCATATATTATATAGATTCATTACTTATAGAGTGACATATTTCAAGCATTTATTCTTGTAATTTTTGATGATTATGGCTTACAGATAATGAAAACCCAAAATTCAGTGTCTCAGAAAATTAGAATATTGTGGAAAAAGTTCAATATGGGAAACCCATGGTGTCACACCCGAATCAGCTAATGAACTCAAAACACCTGCAAAGGTTTCCTGAGACTCCAATGGTCTCTCAGTCTGGTTCAGTGGTGACACTATCATGGAGAAGACTGCTGACTTGACAGATGTGCAGAAGACAGTCATTGACTCTCTCCACAAGGAGGGTAAGCCACAAAAGTCATTGCTAAAGAAGCTGGTTGTTCACAGAGAGCTGTATCAAGCATAATTATAGAAAGTCGATTAGAAGGAAAAAGTGTGGTATAAAAAGGTGCATAAGCAACAGGGATAACTGCAGCCTGGAGAGGATCGTCAAACAAAATCCATTCAAGAATGTGGGAGAGCTTCACAAGGAGTGGACTGAGGCTGGAGTCAGCACATCAAGAGCCACCACGCACAGGACAAATCCAGGTCCTGGCTACAAATGTTGCATTCCTCATGTCAAGCCACTCCTGAACCAGAGACAACGTCAGAGGCGTCTTACCTGGACTAAGGAGAAAAAGGACTGGACCGTTACTCAGTGGTCCAAAATCCTCTTGTCAGATGAAAATTAGCATTTCATTTTGAAATCAAGGTCCCAGAGTCTGGAGGAAGAGGGAAGAGGCACATAATCCATGTGCTTGAAGTCCAGTGGGAAGTTTCCACAGTCAGTGATGGTTTGTGGTGCCTTGTCATCTGCTGGTGTTGGTCCTTTGTGTTTTCTGAGGTACACAGTCAACGGAGCCATCTATCAGGACATTTTAGAGCACTTCATGTTTCCATCTGCTGACAAGCTTTATGGAGATGCTGATTTCATTTTCCAGCAGGACTTGGCACCTGCCCTCATTGCCAAAAGTACCAAAAGCTGTTTCAGTGACCATGGTATTACTGTGTTTGATTGGCCAGCAAAGTCAGCTGACCTGAACCCCATAGAGGATCTATGGAGTATTGTCAAGAGGAAGATGAGAGACACCAGACCCAACAATGCAGATGACCTGAAGGCCGCTATCAAAGCAACCTGGGCTTCCATTACACCTCATCAGTGTCACAGGCTGATCGCCTCCATGCCACGCCGCATTGATGCAGTAATTCATGCAAAAGGAAGCCCAACCAAGTACTGAGTCCGTAGAAATGGAAATAATTTTCAGAAGCCTGACATTTCTGTTTAAAATATCCTTTTTTGTTGATCTTATGTATTATTCTAATTTTCTGATACACTGAATTTTGGTTTTCATTATCTATAAGCCATAATCATCAAAAATATTTCACTTTGTGTGTAATGAATCGAAATAATGTATGAGTTTCACTTTCTGAAATGAATGACAAAAAATATTGAACTTTTTCCTGATATTGTAATTTTTTGAGCCGCACCTGTATGTCTTCTGCCACACTCTGCTCCCCGCATTTCCTGTCTCTCCTCAGCTGTCTTATTAAATAAAGGCAAAATGACCCAAAAATATGACTTAAAAAAGGAAAAGCACAAGTGTATACTTACATCGCCTTTCGTTTTCTTTTGCTGAGCTGTATTTCCTCTTCCTCTTCAGAATGAAGCTCTGATGTGTTGCACACCAAAGACTTTTGCATAAAGTGTCGAGCCTCTAAGTACTGATCTGAAAATATAACAGAATTAGGTTGATTGACAGAATTGTCAAAAAGCAAATACATTTTGATGTGTGCTTAAGATATTCACTTAGAACCTTTTCTTTTAAAAAATTAGCATACCACATGACTTTATAATTCGGACATCAAACTTCCCCCAGTCAGATCCGGGCTCCTCTGCGTTTTTTTGCAGCTCTATCCACTCTTCCGCCGTTTTTGTAGCTGGGCCAGTATGTCACGCCGTCGCTGCACCAGTTCTGTGGCACAACTGCCACTGTCTTGTTCACCAAGAATTCAACTAAGTGAAACATTCTTGATTGAGAAAGAAAACACAAGCATGTGTGTCAGTTACAATATAACTCTTTAGCAAGAAGTTCTGAAACAATTATTCATTATTATCCAATTATTAAACCCTTAGGTCAAATTGGTCAAATTTAAGACAGACACAGAAAATAATAGCATCCATGTTTGGTGTACACATTGGCAACAATGAATTTTACATAAAATACTTACAGATATTATTCATCCAGTTGTACAAAGATTGCTGTGCATGTCATGATGCAGTCAATGTCAGTCTATGTTGCTGTCTCTGACTACTATTTTAAAAGCTATTCAGTCAAAACTAGTGTGCAAATTCTTCAAGATATATTATATTATAATATTATACATTTTATACTACTATCAACACCACAAACATCACATAGAAACAACAATATGGCTACAAGTTAAGAATGACAGATCCTTAGTCTTTTAATTCCTCATAACAAAAACAAGAAGCAGACAAGCCTTCATGGCCAAAATCATATTTTCTAAAAGAAAATCTGATGAAACATCGAGGATCAACAGCTGTGGAGTTACTTTCTTAAAATAAGTGCATTTACATCTATATACATTCCGTGTTTTTCACCAAAATCCATGACACATCCCTAAACTGTATGAAATAGTGGTATGGCCACAAAACTATCCCTGTGAGACAAAACAACACACTTATGAACAAGCTCTGTAACTTTACACAATGGAGAGTGTCTGATGTTTGTGAAATTTTGTAAATATTCAGAAAGTCAGAGTTGAATGGGTAGGTGAAGAACAAAGAGTTCTGTATGAATTCTTTGTACACTACATACACTCCATCACTGCACTCTAAAATATTATGTATGCAACAAATGCCTATCTCTAATGACAAAAACATTATCTCTGGTAGAAACTTTGACAGTCCACTTCTCACAGACCATCTCACCATACTGTGCTTTCACTGACAGTCCATCAACAATTGGGCCCAACAAAGTGCTGTTTTTTAAATAAAGTAGCATTTAAAGGAGCATCACTAAATCTCTTTTCTGACAGCCTACGAATAATTTGTGCAAGAGGGAAGTCTGGTTTTCTGACTAGCTTCTTCAGTTTGTGCAGGTGAGTTTCATAAGGAAAAGCAGAAAATGAGTCCAGGCAACCATGCAGCTGTACTTCATCTGCCAGATGAACCAAACCATGTATATTATAAACAATTAGATCTTTGCCATATATTTCACCAAGTGAGTGACAAAAGATCTTAGTAAGGTGCGAGCATACTGTGTGTGACAGGATAGTCTTGGACTTATTAAAATAGCAATGCCAGAGAAGAGAAGCATGAAATTGCTGTACATATTACTATCTAGGAAGGTACCTAGCATTACAGGTCCTGTGTACAAGAGAAACTGCCTGAACTCAGTGGCCTTCCACCGATCTACATCCCTCAGTGATCGTGGTTTTCGGGCAAATTCGACAGGAACGTAGGAACGCATTTCTGACAGTTTTGCAGACATTCTGTCAACAATGTTTGCAGGTAGTCTGACATTAAGAGGACCCCTGAGCCAAATATGTAGCAATCGTCTAACAACACCCAAACAAACCAAATGCATATAATCCAGAGGGAATTGTGAAACCATACCAACACTGCTGCCATGAAATGGATGCTGTCCTTCTTGATGATGACCCTCATCAACCATATTTTCAAATGAATGATCTGTCCTTAAAGCATAGTCTGTGCAGGGGTATGTCATTCGCCTATTAATGTGTTTTCCTGGCTGTGCACATTTATCACAGCCATGGTAGCCCATTGTGATTTTTTGTGTTTTTAACAAAAGACCTGGCTGGTGTGTCACAAATGACTGTGTCGAGCTTCAACTTTAAATTCTTACCCTCAAAATCAAAACCCTTCTCAAGATGTTGTAACTCAGTAAGAAAATCTTCAAGAAAGTCCCTTGCTGAGCTCGGTTTCTGTAATCCACAGAACAAACCTATCACCACTGGTTCTCTCATGGGAACGCTAACAAGTAGACCTAGGATCGGCCACAGTTGCAGTCTTGAACTCTTGAACAGGGGAAGCCCATCTATGTTTACCTGCAACTTCAAAGTGAAACTGTCAGGCAGTGTGTGTATGAACTTAGACAGTGTATTTCTAAGAGATGACAGAATACCAAAGTAGTGGTACTGTCCTCCAGCCTTCTCCAGAACTGAATATTTTGTTCTGGTCTTGAGGAGGGTCCTTGCATCTTTTGGCAAATCAGGATGGTAAATTCTAAGTATGCCCAAAAGTGCTGTCAAAGCCACCAAAGAAATGCCAAAGTGTATGGCCCAGTTGGAAATGCTGTCAGAGAGCGAAAACCTTTCCTCGACTTCATTGCCAGAATCTTCCGAATCAGATATTTCCATCTGCCTGTCAGAGTCACCAACCACAAAACCCTCAGTAAAGTCTACACCACCTACTGCCTCATGTGTGTCCATATGACCTTCATCCTCACTAGAGACTACATCAGCTGTATTGTCTGAACAAGTTACATTGTCTGTGCAATTTGGCACTTCAAGAAACTCTACTCGGACATCTACAAAGTCAGTCTCAGATGTAATTTGAGAATGAGCTAAATCTGTGTAGTCATCTCTGATTTGTTCTAGTCGTTTTTCAACGTCCACACGAGTCCTCCGTCTTAAGGTGGAGCTGGAGACAGACACAGTCTTTCTGTTCATATTATGTAAAAGAAAAACATATTTTAATCAGTAAGGTCTGAGAAGTAAACCATGATTTGTGTTGTTTTGTCAAAATGATATAATACTGTATGTATAGAAATCTGCCAATCTAACATTTTCACTAATAACAATATTTTGTCATGGCTATAATTATTGAGGCTTGTTATTTTGAGTTAATAATGAAGAAGTAGAGGACAGGGTGAATTTGGAAGTGCAGTGACACTTTTCTCTTGCTAGGCTTGTGTTTGGTTCCAGGAGCTTCAAATTATACTGTTTTGCTTCACAGTGACATAAGTGCTCATCTAAACAACTTCCCCTCCCCTAAAACTATACAGCACACTGTTGAAGTCAAGTTTGTAACTAGCACATTAACCACAAAAGGGAAATTCAGGTTACCTC
Organism: Notolabrus celidotus; assembly: GCF_009762535.1. Lineage (NCBI taxonomy): Eukaryota > Metazoa > Chordata > Actinopteri > Labriformes > Labridae > Notolabrus > Notolabrus celidotus. Next base: position 40,442,874 of record NC_048272.1, on the reverse strand, counting down.
AGTAATTAAATTTTAATAAAGCATTTGTAACATCTTAAAGGACCTGACTTACAACTGAGCCTTCATCCTATTCAAGCTGGGGCATTTCTTACTCAATTTTAAAGTGATTATTTTTAGGTGAAGTTGTATCAGGCAATGGTTACCTGTAGTAATTCACACACTGCACAAACCAATGCTGCTGGAGAGGGACAGAAAAACACACACACACATATAAAAACAAAAACATGTTAGCTACTTTAAACAGGTACCCATCTAAAAAACATAAATATCCAGTGGAGAGTACACTATATCCCGCCCTCATGTACTCATGAGCCTGTGTGATTTCTGTGGCACTGCAGTGTCATGCCCTTATATGGGCATTTAAAGCAATTTAATTAATGCTATATAATAACTAATAACTTAATCAATAGTAATTTAATTTATACCTATGGCAATTGGGAGAATCCACACAAGTTTCAAACTTACGAGGACATGGCATTGATCAATCTCTCTTGACTGCTGCTGGCATTATAATGTATAATATACTGTATTATATAATTATCTTGCTATATTATATTTTATTAAATTACATTACTATTCTAAGTACAACCCATGGTCATATTACATACAAATATTCTTTCTATTTATTGCTTAATTTTTCATTACCAACCATAATCACACCATGTCAACCTGTCACTACTGAAACATTTTTAATACTGCCTGTAATTACTGCTATTTAATTTAAATTCCCTTTGTAACATTGTATATATCTAAATTGTATTCTAGCTTTATTTATCTATTTTATTTTACTTATTTTTTTTATTTTTTTTTTTTTAATGTTTTTTTTTTTTTTTTTTATTTTGTACTTTTTAAAAAAAAATTTTAATCTTATTTTGTACTTATTGTACTTATTTTGTACTTATTGAAACTTCTTTCTTGATTGTACTTATGTCTGGGTTGCTGTAACAACTGAATTTCCCTCCCGGGGGATCAATAAAGTAATATCTTATCTTATCTTATCTTATCTAAAAACAGGTGAGAAATGTTTCAGGGTTTCAGAACCGTTCATGAATCTGATGTAGACCTCTCTTAGGAACCTTCTTAAAAGTAGATTTAAGAAAAGTCTTGAGAAAATATTTGTAAATGAGGCCTATTGATTGTCATTTATTATTTTTTATTTACAACACATCAGTTCAATATAGCATCCGTCTACTACTACTGTCTTAGTGAATGTCACATACACATTGGTCCTGAACAACAAGGGTTAACAGATTTGAGCGACTCTTGTTGGACTTCTTGGCACATTGAACAGGGTCTCAATTTGACTAAACCAGGGGTTCCCAAACTTTTCAGCTCGCAACCCCAAAAATATAGGTGCCAAAGACTTGCAACCCCCACTGTCCCTCAAAGTGATTTAATGTGGCTTCATTTAGCTGGTCTCTAGAAAATGATCCTACCTATATGAGCATGTGTCTGTGTTTCCTGTGCTGTTATGAATGAACCTGCTGCTACTGATGCTTTAGATAATTAACTGTTCACTAACCCTAAACTTAGGAGTCATCTGGCAAAAAGAAAGGCAGAAAACTCATTACACTTTATATTTTCAAGGTTTTATTTCAAGTTTAGCTACTGTTTATGTTGATATTTTTTACTATAATGTAAAATTATTTCTACATAACTTTTGCCATTGAACTTTTCTTTGTTGCATTTTTTCAGTATTCCTTTGTTCACCACAAGTTAACAAATTATATGTAAGTAATACAAAACCAACAATGAAAAAATGAATAAATGCAAAAAAATACAAAAACAAATATTAATAATTAACAGTAAAAACAAAAAGGAAGATAAACATACGAAAACAAGGTAAATAAACACAAATACATAATATAATAATACAAATAATAATAAATATATTAATTAATTAATAATAATAATAATAATAATAATAATAATGATAATAGTAATAGTAATACTAATAATAATAATAATATAATAATAATAATAATAATAATAATAATTATTATTATTATTATTATTATTATTATTATTATTATTATTATTATTATTATTATTATAATAAATATTTTTAGATAACTTAAAAAAAAAAAACCACAACAACAGTCTGGAATACATCTCATGACCCCCCATTTGTGTCTCGCGACCCCCCTCGGGATCCCGACCCACACTTTGGGAACCCCTGGACTAAACTACACATAAAGCGTTTGATCGTGTAGTCTACAGTTCACTTATATTATGTAACCTTTTCGCAGTAGGAGATGTGGTTATACAATTTTCGGAAAGAATCAATTCTTAAGCTGCTGCTGTGTTTACATTAACCATAACCTTGTGCGTGCATACCACACATGCGCGTGCGCCATATGCATTAATTGTGCTGGTTGTGGCGAGCACCCACGTGTGCCAGCATGAACAATCACTGATTGGCTAACGAACTCCCCCCGCCCCTCCCCCAGCATACAGATGAATGAAATATCGTTGCCATGTTAACCGCCAAAAAAGTAGATGTCAAAATCAAAAACATCTCGCGATGTTACAGTTTCCTCCAGTGAGACTCTGTCTAAAGCCTCAACTATACAGTCCAGTACAAGTAACGAGCGGCAGCAGCCACGAGGGACCGAAGAAGGGCCGGACATTTTAAGCTAGCTGGAAAGTAAATTTTCCATTGAAAACCTATAAAGCTACAAATACAAGGTATTTTGTGAGGTTTGCACTACAGCTAAAAACGTGGGTGCTCGTTCGATCAATACTCTTTAAAAGCGCTTGTAAGAGATGGCTTTTCTAGCTGGACCAAAGCACTGGACAGATTTAAAATCGAATTTGCATCAAGAAGCTGCTAGCGCAGTAGCTGCTGCTAATGCAGGTTTTAATGACAAAACATGCTGTTGGTCAGAGCGGTCATTTTCCGGCGCCTGAAAACTTATCTGCAATCTACAATGGGACAAGCAAGGCTGAACCATGTTGCTTTGCTCAAATTTCACAAGACTTTGACAAGAAAAAAGGACCTGGATATTATTGCAGCCCAATTCATCAAGCATATTGCAGCAAGGAGCAACACTTTCCTCTTTAGCAAGTAACGACATTGGTGAGTGACTGAATTCAATTTTTGATCCAGCTGTGTGGGCCGGTGTTGATGATGACCGACTTTATTTGGTGGCATATTCTTCAATCGTATGCAGTGTTGTCATAACCTGTCCTATTTTCTTTCCATATATTATGGATCTCTAAAATATTACAGTTAGATTTTTTTTGAATGGGTATATGCAAATTAGGTGGTGTCGGATTTGCCTTTTTCCTAATGCAGCTTTGGTGGCTATTATGACTTTGTTGGTGTGTGTTTTTATACTTTTGATCTACTATCTGTCACATATGTCTTGCTATAGTGATCAATCGCAGTAGAATATCAGGTGTTTGTCATGGGAGCATGTGCTGTAATGTGTCATGGTTTAATGACTTTCAGCACCACGGACAGCTCCGCAGCTTCAAGTACGCACAGTATATTCTGCTTGGAGTACGCTGTCTCTGGTGTCAAATTGTGAATGTGTATGCTTTTTGAGCCTCTGGCATTGATTGGGTGGCACTGATTATTTATTGAGAGAGAGCTGGCTCCATTATGACATTGGCTCTGGCCATATCTGTGTGTATGTGTGTGTGCGTGCGTGCGTATATGTGTATCATTACTGTCATTGCTGTTAATTTATTATTATTAATTCATTTTACAAAATATTTCTAGATCTAAAACAAGCTAGCTCAGTCAATCTGTCGTGAGTGACCACTGCAACATGGACTGGCTGCGGACACTTAGAAAAAAAATAATTTGAAAAATATGTCATTTGAAGAATTCTCCTCGAGCATACTGCCCACATCTACGATAAGAACACAACACAGCTCACTGACAGTCCAGGTCGGCAATAACGTCCGAAGTAATTCTGGTCCCCATTTCTTCATGTAGTGCCTGATAACTTACAGTTTGTCTGACGTGATCTCTTAGCCTAACACCAGGACGTCAAAATGCAATGAATTCATATTACCCTAAAACTGAACTATAATGAGTCATCAATGTTGGTAGCCGAGATCAAACGTTAGCTTTAACAGCCCGTTGATGTACGCGACAGCAAATTCGACAGCATTTAAAGGGGTAACGGTGCTTAATGTGCTTTATTAAGACTTCAGGGCAGGCAATGTTAACGGAATATACAGTTTACACTCTTAATAGAAAATGAAATCTTAACTTTAGCTAACAATCTGCATTAACTGCCGTTATAGAGACCTGAGCGGACGTCCACTTGCCAAAGTTACACAAAACGATACATTTTAAATAAATAACATTATAACTATATCGTTAACCGTTGTACACATAAATGAAACTCATATTTATATCATATTTTACTTACATTTTCGTCTTCGACGCTGCTCCTCCTGAAGTTTCTCTACCGGCACCGGACAGTGAGAATCGAACGTTGAGGAAATGCGCGCGTCTGCGATGCGCGTCCGCCTGGTGTCCGCATCGGACCCGCTGTTTGACAGTGCGCTGCCTGAAGGCCGACCGGGTCTTCTGCGCATGGCAGAAACGAGCGAGTCCGTCGGGCGAATGTGCCGACTTAAAGGCGGATCCGCCCCGGAGTCTTTTGCTATCTGGGTTGTTGCCTTCCTTCAGCACCTCGGACAGCTCTTCACCACCTGCCTCACAACCGGACACTTCCCCTCACCCTGGAAAACAGCAGTCATCACAATGATCCATAAACCCGGTAAAGACCCCCACAACCCCACACGCTATCGCCCCATCAGCCTCCTCAGCCATATTGGAAAACTCTTCGAACGCATACTCACCTCACGACTCACCAACCACATAGAGTCACTCGGACTACTTTCACTTCACCAAGCAGGATTCAGAAAAGGGAGAACCACCACAGACAACACCCTCCGGCTATCAGAAGACATATACAGAAATTTCAACAAAAAACACATCATCCTGGCAATATTCTTTGACATAGAAAAGGCATTTGATAAACTATGGCACAACGGACTCACCTACAGACTTCTGGACAATAACCTCAAACTCCCAAAACCCACCCAAACCATCATTTCAAACTTTCTCAGAAACCGTCAAATCAAGGTCAAAGTCTCCACCTCCACCTCCACCCCCTTCACCCCCCAAGCAGGACTCCCCCGAGGTTCAGCCCTCAGTCCCCTCCTTACTACAACAATGCATCACTGAAATAGAAAACTGGACCAACCTCTGGAGAATCACCCTCAACCCTGTCAAAACCCAATGTGTAATCTTCACCCAGAACCAACACCTACAGTTCAACAGCATCAACACACTTCACAACCAGACAATAAACATCACCAAACAGGCAACATTTCTCGGAATCACCCTCCAAAACAATATGACCTGGACCAAACACATCAATAACATGGAACACAAAGCACACACCCGTCTGAACCACCTCAAAGCCCTCTGCGGAAAGCAGAGGGCAGAGAGCATCACCCTCCACAATAACAAAAGTCTACCTCGCATACATCCGTCCACTGTTTGAATACTCTGTCCCAGCCTGGATAACCCTCTCAGACCACCAACTCCACCGTTTACAGTTAATACAGAACAAAGCACTCAAACTGGCCCACAGACTCCCACCCTTCATCAGAAACCACTACATTCACTCCATATCAGGCATCCAGACCATCAAACAACGACACCAAGCAATAGCCCTGAGATTTCTATCATCTGCAACCAACAACCCTGCCCTCCGGAAAACCATCAAGGAAGCACACGCCACAATCAACACCCCCCTGTCATTCATCATTCAACTCAAAAAAGACCTCCACCCACTCCATGACCCAGAAACATCTGCCCATCCACTGCTGCCTGAGCCCATACCACTACCACACATCATGCACACACATATACACAGTACACCTAAAACATGAAACACACATACATTAACAAACACACACACACACTCTTTAACTCTTTTATTCCACTACCTTAGTTTATTTTATTTCCCTTATTCTTTGTTTTTCTTTCTCTTTTTCATTCCTTTACTTTACTCTATCTTTATTTATGTACCTCTTTATTTATGTACCTCTTTATTTCTTTATTTCTTTATTTCTCTACATTTCTCTACTTTCTCTTCTTCCTTATTTTTTTATGCATTATTTTGGTGCCTTGGTCCACAGTATCCTGTAACCTCTTGAGTCCTTTGCCTCCCTCCTCCTCCCGCCACCACAGATAACCATGGACAGAAAAGGGTTACAACACCCTGAGCTGTCCCACCAGGCTCAAGATTCACCTTAGCCTTTATTGCCTTGTTTTCAACGTCGGTAGATTTGTCCACCTGTATTGCATACCACGATGACTCATTAATCCTCTCCAACAATTGTGTTTCAATGTCCTCGGCAATGTCGTCAATTGGCCGAGTAACGGTGCTGGCAGAAAGCGGAACCTGTGAAATCTTCTGAACTGCGGCTTTTCCGAAGAGTTCACGGCAAATGTCCTTAGCAGCTGGCAGGATCAACTCTTCGCCAATGGTGAATGGTTTCTTCGTTTTCGCAATACGGTTAGCCACCAAGTATGATGCTCTTAGCGCGTTCACGTTTGTTGATGTTGTGGCCTTCAACAATTGCTTCTGTCCTTCTAGTTCGCGTTTTTTTCTTTCAAAAAATTCCAGCGGCTTATCTTTTAATGCAGGGTGCTTGGTCTCCACGTGCCGAAGCAGTTTTGAAGGTTTCATTGCCTCATTTGAAAGCTGATCGCCACATATTATGCAAAGAGGGATCGGTGCATCAGAATCACCTGTCGGGATAAACCCGTATTTTAGGTATGCCTCTTGATATTTTCTATTAAATTAAGCTTTTTTTTTCTTCGAAGTCATAGGCTCTTCTTCGGTATCATCATTGGGCCTTTTCTCCCTCGCAAAGTAGCTCTCCAAAGACGTTTGTTTTTTGCTCAGTTTAGCTAGCAGGTAGGTTTACTTTAGTATCACGTGACTGAAACATGTAAGTGTCAAGCCAAGCGCGTGAACAGGAACAGACGGATGTTTTATTAAGAGCATCCGGTTTTTCAAAATAAAACATTTTTCAGCGCAAAATGGATATAAAATAAATAATTTATTCTTTCTGTGCGGCCCGGTACCAAATGACCCACAGACCAATACCGGTACGTGGCCCGGTGGTTGGGGACCGAGGATGGAGCTGTCCAGCACCCAAGCCAGGACGCACTGTCTGTGGGATAGAGGGCTGAGGCTGGAGAGGTCCACCACCCGAGCCAGGATGCACTGTCTGTGGGATAGAGGACCGAGGCTGGAGAGGTCCAGCACCCGAGCCAGGACGCACAGTCTGTGGATAGAGGGCTGAGGCCGGAGAGGTCAAGCACCCGAGCCAGGACGCACTGTCTGTGGGATAGAGGGCTGAGGCTGGAGAGGTCCAGCACCCGAGCCAGGACTCACTGTCTGTGGGATAGAGGGCTGAGGCTGGAGAGGTCCAGCACCCGCGCCAGGACACACTGTCTGTGGGATAGAGGGCTGAGGCTGGAGATGTCCAGCACCCGAGCCAGGACGCACTGTCTGTGGGATAGAGGGCTGAGGCTGGAGAGGTCCAGCACCCGCGCCAGGACACACTGTCTGTGGGATAGAGGGCTGAGGCTGGAGATGTCCAGCACCCGAGCCAGGACGCACTGTCTGTGGGATAGAGGGCTGAGGCTGGAGAGGTCCAGCACCCGAGCCAGGACGCACTGTCTGTGGGATAGGGGGCTGAGGCTGGAGCTGTCCAGCACCCGAGCCAGGACGCACTGTCTGTGGGATAGAGGGCTGAGGCTGGAGAGATCCAGCACCCGAGCCAGGACGCACTGTCTGTGGGATAGAGGGCTGAGGCTGGAGAGGTCCAGCACCCGAGCCAGGACGCACTGTCTGTGTGATAGAGGACCGAGGATGGAGAGGTCCAGCACCCGAGCCAGGACGCACTGTCTGTAGGATAGAGGGCTGAGGCTGGAGCTGTCCAGCACCCGAGCCAGGACGCACTGTCTGTGGGATAGGGGGCTTAGGCTGGAGCTGTCCAGCACCAGAGCCAGGACGCACTCTCTGTGGGATAGAGGGCTGAGGCTGGAGAGATCCAGCACCCGAGCCAGGACGCACTGTCTGTGGGATAGAGGGCTGAGGCTGGAGAGATCCAGCACCCGAGCCAGGACGCACTGTCTGTGGGATAGAGGGCTGAGGCTGGAGCTGTCCAGCACCCGAGCCAGGACAAACTGTCTGTGGGGTAGGACTGAGGTTGGAGAGGTCCAGCACCCGAGCCAAGACGCACTCTCTGTGGGATAGAGGACTGAGGCTGGAGAGGTCCAGCACCCGAGCCAGGACGCACTGTCTCTGGGATAGAGGGCTGAGGCTGGAGCTGTCCAGCACCCGAGCCAGGACGCACTCTCTGTGGGATAGAGGGCTGAGGCTTGAGAGGTCCAGCACCCGAGCCAGGACGCACTGTCTGTGGGATAGAGGGCTGAGGATGGAGAGATCCAGCACCCGAGCCAGGACGCACTCTCTGTGGGATAGAGGGCCTAGGCTGGAAAGGTCCAGCACCCGAGCCAGGACGCACTCTCTGTTGGATAGAGGGCTGAGGCTGGAGAGGTCCAGCACCCGAGCCAGGACGCACTGTCTGTGGGATAGAGGGCTGAGGCTGGAGAGATCCAGCACCCGAGCCAGGACGCACTCTCTGTGGTATAGAGGGCTGAGGCTGGAAAGGTCCAGCACCCGAGCCAGGACGCACTCTCTGTTGGATAGAGGGCTGAGGCTGGAGAGGTCCAGCACCCGAGCCAGGATGCACTGTCTGTGGGATAGAGGGCTGAGGCTGGAGCTGTCCAGCACCCGAGCCAGGATGCACTGTCTGTGGGATAGAGGGCTGAGGCTGGAGAGGTCCAGCACCCGAGCCAGGACGCACTGTCTCTGGGATAGAGGGCTGAGGCTGGAGAGGTCCAGCACCCGAGCCAGGACGCACCGTCTCTTGGATAGAGGGCTGAGGCTGGAGCTGTCCAGCACCCGAGCCAGGACGCACTCTCTGTGGGATAGAGGGCTGAGGCTTGAGAGGTCCAGCACCAGAGCCAGGACGCACTGTCGGTGGATAGAGGGCTGAGGCTGGAGAGGTCCAGCACCCGAGCCAGGATGCACTGTCTGTGGGATAGAGGGCTGAGGCTGGAGCTGTCCAGCACCCGAGCCAGGATGCACTGTCTGTGGGATAGAGGGCTGAGGCTGGAGAGGTCCAGCACCCGAGCCAGGAAGCACTGTCTCTGGGATAGAGGGCTGAGGCTTGAGAGGTCCAGCACCAGTGCCAGGACGCACTGTCTGTGGGATAGAGGGCTGAGGCTGGAGAGATCCAGCACCCGAGCCAGGACGCACTGTCTGTGGGATAGAGGGCTGAGGCTGGAGCTGTCCAGCACCCGAGCCAGGACTCACTGTCTGTGGGATAGAGGGCTGAGGCTGGAGAGGTCCAGCACCCGAGCCAGGACGCACCATCTCTGGGATAGAGGGCTGAGGCTGGAGCTGTCCAGCACCCGAGCCAGGACGCACTCTCTGTGGGATAGAGGGCTGAGGCTGGAGAGGTCCAGCACCAGAGCCAGGACGCACTGTCTGTGGGATAGAGGGCTGAGGCTGGAGAGGTCCAGCACCCGAGCCAGGGATAGATCCCCGAGACTTCTGGGAAAACATTCTGTGGACTGACGTGACAAAAGTTGAACTTTTTGGAAGGTGTGTGTCTCATTACATCTGGCATAAAACCAACACAACATTTGATAAACAGGACATCATAGCAACAGTCAAACATGGTGGTGGTAGAGTGATGTTCTGGTGCTGCTGTGCTGGGTCTGGACCTGGACGTCTTGCTGTAATTGATGGAACCATGAATTCTGCTCTCTACTAGAAAATCCTGAAGGAGAATGTCGGCTATCAGTTTGAGACCTCAAGCTTAAGCACACTTGGGTTTGAATCTGATTGAGACGCTGTGGTATGACCTTAAACAGGCCGTTCATGCTCAAAAACCCTCCAGTGTGGCTGAATGAAAACAATTCTGTAAAGAAGAGTGAGCCAGAATTCATCCAGAGCGATGTTAAAGACTCATCGCCAGTTATCTCATATGCTTGATGCAGTTATTTCCTCCAAGGGTGGCACAACCAGTTATTAGGTTTAGGGGGAAAATACTTTTTCACACAGGGTCAGTTGGGTTTGGATCACTTTTTTCCCTGAAAAAATGAAAACATCATTTAAAAACTGCATTTAGTGTTTACTCTGGTTACATTTGTGTAATATAATTTTTCGTTTTGATGATCTGAAACATAAGTGTGAAAAATGTGCAAAAATATAAGAAATCAGGAAGGGGAAAATACTTTTTCACAGTACTGTATGTATGTATGTACAAACTAATGTATGTATGTATGAATGTATATACAGTGGATATCAAAAGTCTACACCCCCCTGTTAAAATGTCAGGGTTTGCGATGTAAAAAAAATGAGACCAAGATAAATGATGTCAGAACTTTTGCCACCTTTTATGTGACCTATAACATGAACAGTTCGGATGAAAAAAAACTTGAAATCTTTTAGGGGGAAGAATAAAAACTAAAAAAGCCAAAATAATGTGGTTGCATAAGTGAACACCAGGGCTCTAAATTAAGGCAAGGCAAAGCAGATTTATTTGTAAAGCACATTTCATACACGAGGGCAACTCAATGTGCTTTGCATTAAAACATTAAAAGCATTGAAAACATTCAGACAGGCAGAAAAGAACATCATTAAAATGACAAATAATAAAACAGAAAAGAAAAGGATAATTAGAAATATGTTAAAATTAAAATGAAAAATGGGGTGGTCAAAATTATTAGCCCCCCTGTGAATTTTTACTTTTAAAACACACCTGAGCAGTCTGTTTGTTTCCTAACAACACCTGTAGGTCTGTTGGCTTCCTAACAACACCTGAGCATTCAAACAGCATTGAGATTTACTAAAGGGACTCCAAACAGGGCACTTGAACACGTTATTGAGGGAGACTACTCATACTAACCATGCCAAAGATGAAGAAAATCAGTCTTCAGCTCAGAAAGAAGATAATGGAGGCTCATAATAAGAGGGAAGGCTATACTGTCATGTCCAGGCGTTTTACAGTGTCTACAACAGCAGTAAGTCGCATTATTGCAAAGTACAAGGAGACAAACTCTGTTGGAAACAAACCTAGGCGTGGTAGAAAACACAAGATTTCAAGAACTTTGGAGAGGAAAGTAGTCGAAGATGTCAACAAGAAGCCCCGGACATCTGCTAAGATGATTGTTGCTGACCTGACCTCCATTGGAGTTGATGTTTGAAGGAACACAGTTGTGAGGGATCTTCATTGTAGTGGGCTTCAGGACCATCGTCCCAGAAGAACCCCTTTACTCAAAGAGCAGCACATCAGAGCCAGACTGAGGTTTGCCCGTGAACATTTGAGAGGTAAAGATGAGTTTTGGAAGTCCATCCTTTGATGTGATGGAACTTTTTGGGCACATGGATGTTGTTCATGTTTGGCCAAGAAAGGGAGAGTCCTTCAACCCTTAGAACACGGTCCTCAGAATTAAACATGGTGGAGGGAGCATTTTTATTCCTTGGCTTTCTACCCAGCATGAGACTCTGCTCCTGTTTTAGTGTTTTATGGCTTGTTTTTATTTATTGTTTTTATTGTTTTATTATCCTGTGTTTTAATTGTTTTTATGCCTGCATTGTTTGTCTATTTATGTACAGCACTTTGTTCCGGCTGTGGTCGTTTTAAAGTGCTTTATAAATAAAGTTGAGTTGAGTTGAGTGTTGAGTACTGTGGGGCTGTTTTGCAGCTTCAGTCACAGGGAGCCTTGTTTGGGTGCATGGCATCATGAAAAAAGAAAGTTATGTTGACATTTTGAGGGATAATGTGAAGAACTCTGCTCTTAGTCTAGGCTTTGGTCGGTGCTGAGTCTTCCAACAAGACAATGATCCAAAGCATACATCAAAATTGGTCAAACAGTTCTTAAAGGACACCTAAACCAAGGTCCTGGAGTGGCCCGTACAGAGCCCAGATCTAAATCCTATGGTGAATCTGTGGTGGGTGCTCAAAGTGAATGTCCATGCTCAGAAACCATGTATTTTTGACCAGCTGGAACAGTTTGCATTGGAAGAATGGGACAAAATCCCTCTAGAGACATGTGCCAACCTTGTAGAGAACTACTTGAAGAGGTTGTTGTCATGTGTGGCTCAGAAAGGTTGAACTATGGACTACTATTGGCCAGGGGGCTAATCATTTTGGACATGTCATTTTTACCTTTTCTTGTTTCAATTCATTGCATCAATAAAATATCCAAATCAAACATCAGTGAACTTTTGTCTTTGTTATTTTGGAAATACATAAACTATAAACACTTGTTGTTAATGGTCATTTTTCATGGAGAAATCAAGGGTTTTATCTGATTTCACAAGGGGGGCTAATAATTTGACCTCAACCGTAGATGTTGCTACACTTTGATTCCATAAGAGAACGACAGTCACATGATCAGCTGAAGTGTGTGTGCGTGTGTGTGTACGTGTGTGCCTATCTTAATACTTCATTATATAGTGCAGGTTTCACCTCGGTCATGATTAGACAGGTCACATGGCAGAGGTGAAACCTGCACTATCTCATTTTTATTTCACAATATGTTTATTGACATTTTTTCATTACATACAGGAACAGTCAGTCAGTCAGTCAGTCAGTCAGACACACACACAGAAACGAAAAGCATTTATCACAAAGTAAGACACAACATTTTGTGGACGTTGGAGGTATACCGCAAGAGTCTTTATTTGTGTGTCCTGATGAATCTGCATGTTTGAAATCATGCACGTAGCTCAAGGAAACCTCTATGGGGAGGGTTATTTTACCCTTTTTTTAATCCTTTAGGGGGCGCTATGGAGCAGATTTTTGAATTTCTTTGATGTGAGTCCCAAAATATATAAATGCGATGCGCGGCCAGTGTGTGTGGCCAATCTGGTGAGATTTTGTGCATTTTAAAGCCCCCAAAAATCCATTTCGTGTTTATGGTGAGATATGTGTGTTTGATGCATCGCCTTAATGTCTGCCACGCCCACAATTTTTAGATTTCACGATTTTTTTCTGAAAACTTTGAATCGTCAATGTGTTTACTACAAAATGTGTGTGGTTTGGACTTGATTGGAGAAAAAGCCTAGGGCAGCATCTCTTAAATATGTACCCTTGAGAATATCAGGTGCCCTTCGCAGACCTTGACGGTGCTCGGGCTCTAATAAAAATAATGATAATAAGAGCTTCATTACTCGTATGACATGGATAGGTAAAGTCCATCGACTCAACCATGATATACAGCATGCACAACAACTCCCCAATGTGCATTAATTTGTACATCATTTTTAATCTTCTCCTCTCATAGCCTTATGTTGGAGCTCCAGCACAGTGCAGACAACAATCATTCCAGCAGATTCTTCAGTCTTGTTTAGTGTAGTCATTTCCCCCTTAATCAATACCAAGGCTTTTGTAATGGTTAAGTACATTTTCTTCCTTTTTATTTATTTAATAAAGGAAAGCCAGAAAAGTAGCCAGGTCAGGCATTTAAAGCATCAATAATCTCATTAATAACACATCAAATATTAAAAAATATATCTCATAATTATTATCATAATAAGGTTAAGCAAGTTCATAGTTTAAGAAAAGACTATTATAAACTACTTCTTTTGGAGCAGAGATCATACATGGAAGACGCAGTAAGATAAAAAGATTCCTAAATAGAGATGAAATGACTGAAAGAGAGAGAGAGAGAGAGAGAGAGAGAAGAGTTCACTAGATTGAGTTCATACTGTTAAAATGTCTTTCTGCTTCTCCATCAGTTTTGGTCAGCAGACGTCGTCACTCATCAAGATGTTTCTGCTTCTGGACAACCAGCAGTTGGTTTCTCCTGGGACTTATCTCTAAGAATGTCGTACCACTAGTTGTCTCTTCAGTTTCCTCCTCAGCCTTGTTCAGGCTCAAACCGCTTCTTTCTGCTCTGTAGCTGGATCCTTGAGGGACTGTCCGCTCCTCTAACACCATTTCCTGGAGCTCTTGGATCAGCTGTTTAGAGCCTTTTGAGACTGTACTTGTGAGATCCTTGGGAATAGGAGCGCTGGGTTGGGGCTGTACAGGGCTGTCCTTAGACGAGTCTCCACCTCCCTGGTTGGATTTGTTGCAGCCTTTCCCCTTAGCTTCAGCATCCTCGCTGTCACTAGAACAACTCCTGGTGTCATCATGAGCTATCAGAGCACTCTCAAGAACTCCCTGCGTGTCCTCTTCTTCCTCAATCACCATTGCTGCTGCCTCCTCGAGCTCTACGAGTTCCAGCTCCAAGTCTTTCTTCTGCAGGGAGGCGTTCAGTAACATTGTGGCCAAGGCCGTCATCTTCTTCGACCTGAAACATTTCAGAGAGACAAAGGGCGAGTCAGAGGAGGAGAAGGCGTGTGACTTGAATGAGGCATGGTGTCTGTCTCAAGAACAGCTCAACATATACACTTGAGGTCAAAATTATCAGCCCCCCAGGAATTCTGGAACACTTTCCTTAAATTCTGCCCAATGTTTGAATCATTGATAAAACTTGATATAAGCAAACATTCACCAGTGTTCTTTAGTAGCTTTGGTACATTTTGGAATGTAAAATACATTTTTAGGATAACTTTATATCAAATATAGTGAAAAATGGGGTGGTCAAAATTATTAGCCCCCCTGTGAATTTTTGATTTTAAAACACACCTGTGCAGTCAGTTTGTTTCCTAACAACACCTGTAGGTCTGTTGGCTTCCTAACAACACCTGAGCATTCAAACAGCATTGAGATTTACTTAAGGGACTCCAAACAGAGCACTTGAACACGTTATTGAGGGAGACTACTCTTACTAACCATGCCAAAGATGAAGAAAATCAGTCTTCAGCTCAGAAAGAAGATAATGGAGGCTCATAATAAGGGGGAAGGCTATAATGTAATTTCCAGGTGTTTTACAGTGTCTACAACAGCTGTATGTTGCATCATTGCAAAGTACAAGGAGACAAACTCTGTTAGAAACAAACCTAGGCGTGGTAGAAAACACAAGATTTGAAGAACTTTGGAGAGGTAAGTAGTCGAAGATGTCAACAAGAAGCCCCGGACATCTGCCAAGATGATTGTTGCTGACCTGACCTCCTCTGGAGTTGATGTTTGAAGGAACACAGTTGTGAGGGGTCTTCATCGTAGTGGGCTTCAGGACCATCGTCCCAGAAGAACCCCTTTACTCAAAGAGCGGCACATCAGAGCCAGACTGAGGTTTGCCCGTGAACATTTGAGAGGTAAAGATGAGTTTTGGAAGTCCATCCTTTGATCTGATGGAACTTTTTGGGCACATGGATGTTGTTCATGTTTGGCCAAGAAAGGGAGAGTCCTTCAACCCTAAGAACACGGTCCTCAGAATTAAACATGGTGGAGGGAGCATCGTACTGTGGGGCTGTTTTGCAGCTTCAGACACTGGAAAACTTATTCTGGTGCATGGCATCATGAAAAAAGAAAGTTATGTTGACATTTTGAGGGATAATATGAAGAACTCTGCTCTTAGCCTAGACTTTGGTCGGTGCTGGGTCTTCCAGCAAGACAATGATCCAAAGCATACATCAAAATTGGTAAAACAGTTCTTAAAGGACACCTAAACCAAGGTCCTGGAGTGGCCCGTACAGAGCCCAGATCTAAATCCTGTGAAGAATCTGTGGCGGGTGCTCAAAGTGAATGTCCATGCTCAGAAACCATGTATTTTGGACCAGCTGGAACCATTTGCATTGGAAAAATGGGACAAAATCCCTCCAGAGACATGTGCCAACCTTGTAAAGAACTATTTGAAGAGGTTGTTGTCATGTATGGCTCAGAACGGGTGCACTATTGACTACTTAAGGCCAGGGGGCTAATCATTTTGGACATGCCATTTTTACCTTTTCTTGTTTCAATTCATTGCATCAATAAAATATCCAAGTCAAACATAGTGAACGTTTGTCTTTGTTATTTTGGAAACACATAAACTATAAACACTTGTTTTTAATGGAAATTTTCATGGAGAAATCAAGGGTTTTATCTGATTTTACAAGGGGGGCTAATCATTTTGACATCAACTGTAGATAACAGGAGCTGGGGATTGAACCTCCAAATCTTTCTATTGAGAGATGAACCACTCAACCACTGAGCCACAGCGGTTCAGTCATTCATCAGGCCAGCTCTGTCCTGAGACCTGTGGCATTTCCCCAAAGACAGAACATTGTGATGTGAGTGTGTGGACTCGTGTGTGTGGCTGAACTTACTTCACCCTCTGGATCCAGATGCAGTAGTCTGTGATGTACAGGTCGTTCAGTATGTAGGCCGGGTCGTTCTCACTGAACACCTTGTGAAGATGCAGCAGGCATCTCAGGACACAAGCTTTCCCTGGACACATGAACACAGCATGTTTGGTTATTTGTTGTATGTGCTCTATTAATTGTACTCTTCATTTCATTGTTAACAATTGCCTCAGTCCTCAGTGACACCTTGAGATGAAATCAAAGGTTGAAGAAGGACAATTCGGATCTGTTGGTGAGTACTTTGTGTGTTTTTACCACAACAGCCACTGAACGTCACCATTTCACAGGGACACTCTTTACATTGAAACACTGGTTGCTCTGAAACTGTTGTGATCCTGTTGGAAGTCTGTAGAACTTGAATCCATGGTTGGAAAATCAATTCTGTCAACTGACTGATTTTGATACTGGTGATAGTTCCAACTGTTACCAGTGTTGGAAAACTTATAGAACAAATAAGGCAAAATGCTACTTCATGGACAAAATGTGTGCCCATGTCTTTGACAACGTAGGCCAAAACGGGTCATTAGGAAACTGTGGCTGTTTTCGAAATCGACTTGTACTGACTACCTTCAAATGAAGTATGCAGTACTGTAGGAAAGCCCCTTAAAGCTGGGGTTGGTAATCAGATTTAGATACACTTTTTGTCATACTGGTTAAAATGATCTATATGTCCTGATGGCAATCATTACATGATGTGTTCTTAAAAAAGAGGGAAAAAAATCAGCTATCTACAGCCGGAGTAAACCTGAGAAAACACAAACCAATCACCGTTTTTTGGCTCCCCAAATTTTAAACCAATCAAATCCCGTCCTGCCGTTCTGCCCTCCTCCTGTGCGTACATTTCCCCGGCGTGCACTCCTCCGAGTCCCCGTCTCCTGCCTCTACTTCCCCTGACTCTATTTACTGCCCCTCTCGCTCCACCTCGGGCCTGTCCCCTCTGACCTGATGAGGTGCTTTGCTCAGGACTGTAGTCCGGATCAGAGTCTAAAAAGCTCTCACCAACAAGCAGAATAATTAATGACGTTCAGTAAGTCCTACAGAAAATATTTATTTATTGTAGCGTCCGTCCGGACGCTGTAGTGATGACGAGCCGATTGGTGAACACGTTGATCTTTAATAACCGGTCACTGTCAGCCGTGATCACGCCAACCAACAAAACAACAATCAATGTTTGAATGAATGAAGAACTTCTCCTCTTGTCTCTCCTCTCTCCTGCTCACACACTCTACACCTCTCCTGATGCCTTCACTGACTGTCAACACTGTAGGAATTAAGAACATCTACACTGAACACGTTTAACAAACAGTAGAGTTGTTACAGTATTATATATGTGTTATAACTTTTCTCCTGATATCATGTCACCAGCACAACTGGATAATGCTAGAATGACAGTTGTGAGTACTAACAGCAGCCATGTTTGTTTGTGTTTTTAACTTTCACTATGAGAATGTTTTGGTGAGGACCGGTTTTGAATCAGTCACCATCATATGGTCGAGAATCAGCGGCGCTCATGCATGTGAGCGGGGGGGCGTCGTTTTGGGGGAGCTCCGAGGGAGGAGGGGAGGGGTTAGACGGAGTCCTGAGGAAAAGCTACATTCAAATTAATGCTGGTTTTCCGAGACTACCAACCCTAGCTTTAAACGTCCTCAGAAAGTCCAAATACATGACGGTTGTATCATTGTGTTTCTGTTACTGGCATATATCTTCATACGAATTCACTTGGAAGGTCACTGTCCCTTTAACAGAGCAGAGAGTTAATTAGCGGCTCCAGTAAGTCTGGGTCTGTGAGGCTCTCAGTGTGTCCATGGCTGGTGAGCTGCAGACTTCAGGGAAGACTTGTGTGTCATTGCCAGATATAATCACATTCCTCTCAGAATAAAACACCTGAACTAGAAGCTCAGCCTCCGTGAGTCTTTTACAGGAGTCACACCCCTGTAGTGCTCACCGCTCTATCACACACAACTGTAGAGGCCCTAGACCTCTGTTATAAGTACATACTGCATACTTCATTTGTAGGTAGTCTGTAGTCTGACTGTTCTGTTGGATCTGGTCTGCAGGATGCTGGAGTCAGGCATTGCTGGATTTCCGGTTTCAGAGAGCAGAAGTAAACAACGACCATAAACTGCTTCTTCAGCTTCACTTAGGTTTTAAAAAGTGAAGAAGTGGTTAATATGGAGTTTAATCATTTACACAGCACCTAAAAACTGAGAGCCCCCGTCATATGTGGAAAAAGAAGAAGAAGCGTAACATTAGCGCTGTGCATTGTGGGAAACAGTACGTGAGGGAGACTGGTCCGCTGCAGACTGAGACATGTTCCTGAATCAGTATACATCTGGGTAGTTTTGACATACTGCAGATTTTGCTCTTGTTCAAATACTACATACTGAATTTAGACTGAATCAGTACGTACTGCTAGTATAGGAGGAGGTTTCATAAACAGCCTCTGTCACTCATCTCTGGGACTCTTCTAATTCGCACTAAGCTGTAAACTGACTCTTGTTTCCTGATCTTTTTGTGATGGGCAGGAAGTTATTCTCAAATGACAAACAATGAGAAGACAAACAATGAATACAGCTTGCTAATGACTACTGATGTCACAATTCCAAGAAGTACATTCAACTACAAAAGAGTTGCATGAAACATTTGTATTCACTTTATCCTCAGGATGAACGCAAATGTCTGCAAAAGTATATTAAAGTTGAAGGATCAGGGCAGAGGGAACAAAATTCAAGATGCTTACAAACCACAACTACCTGAAGGAACTGTAAAGGATATTGAGTTATTTACTCCCATCACAGCTCCACGATGTATGTGAGAGCACTTCAATCAAGTCTTCATTTCATGCATTTCCACAGTTGTAAAATAACACTCTTTTTGTGCAGAGTGTCCCTTGTAGGATCCTCAACATGATGCTCATTATACTCATTCGGGTGTTGAGCTTTGTATATCAGGGTCTCTTGAACCAAAGGCTGGGTGATAAATTACTATGTGTTTATAAACTCTATGCCAGCATTCTTAATGAGCGACTGTATGGCTATTTAGAAACATTTGGTATGCTGGCAGATGAACAAAATGGCTTTCGAAAACATAGAGCCTGCATAGATCACATATACTCCTTATCTACTATAGTAAAGGCTAGAATACAAGAAGGGAGAGCCACTTTTAGTTGTTTTATAGATTTTCAGAAAGCCTTTGACTCAATTAATCATGATCTTCTTAGTTTCAAGCTAATGAAAGCAGGAATTGATGGTAAGTTTTATAAAGCTTTAAAAGCTGTGTATCAGGCCCCTGAATCATGTGTACAGGTAAATGACTACAGAACAGGGTGGTTCCCTACAGCTTCTGGTGTAAAGCAGGGGGATGTACTCTCTCCCACTCTGTTTTCAATTTATATAAATGACTTAATAACAGAAATTAAGGATACTGACTTTGGTGTCAGAGTGGGTGAACTAAGAGTCTCCACCCTGCTGTACGCAGATGACATAGTCCTCCTTGCAGAGACTGAAAATGACCTCCAGAGTTTGTTAAATATTGTCGAATGCTGGTGTAATAAATGGAGATTGAAGATAAACAAAGATAAAACCCAGGTTATACATTTTAGGAAGAGAGAACAGCCATGGACAAAGTCTGAATTTTGTTTTGGTTCAACTGCCCTGTCATTCACTGAGAAATACAAATATCTTGGACTCACTGTAGATGAACATCTCTCATTCGATGAAGGAATAAAAGTTCTCTCAGACTCTGCAGGTAGAGCTTTAGGAGCTGTTATCAATAAGGTTAAACTATGTAGTGACCTCGGTTACAAGACGTACACACAGCTGTTTAAATCATGTGTCTGTCCGATTTCAGATTACTGTGCAGGAGTCTGGGGTTATTTTAAGCAATCTAAGTGTGAAGCAGTTCAGAACAGAGCTATGCGTTATTTTCTGGGTGTGCATAAAAATGCCCCCAAACTTGCATTGTATGGTGACATGGGATGGGAACCTTGTGACATACGGCATATGGGCGACATGGTGAGACTGTGGAATAGATTTATTAATATGCCAGACAACCGGCTAACTAAACAGATCTTCTACTGGGATTATTGTAACAGCTACACCTGGTCCTCAGAGCTTGCGAAAATATTTGACAAGGTAGGTCTCCAATATATTTATAGAAACAAGTTAACTTGTAGTGTGAGTCAGATTAAAACAAAACTATTTGACACTTACAAACACAAATGGTTAGAAGAAGTCCTGTGTAAGCCCAAACTAAGAACGTATTGTCTGTTCAAAAAAATGTACCACCCAGAGCTTTATGTCACTCTTAACCTAACCAGAGCTCAGAGGTCTATATGTGCTCAGCTGAGATGCGGTATCCTTCCTCTGGCATTAGAAACAGGTCGCTTCCACTCTGTTCCAGAGGAGGAGAGGAAGTGTTCCTTGTGTGATCTGGAGGAAGTTGAAAATGAAATGCACTTTTTATTCTACTGTCCTTCATATCATGATCTCAGGTCCCTCCTTTTCAACAGAATATCAGAAAACTGTCCTGATTTGTTTTGCATGTCCGATGAAGATAGACTTCAGTTCCTGTTTACACACAAAGTGTTCCAGTTTGCTCAGTTTGTGTTAAATGCTGTTCAGCAGCGTAGGAGCACACTCTATGTCTGATTTAGTTGTTGTCACTGCCAAATGTCTGAAGTATAACTCTGTGCTTCTGAATTACTTTAGGTCATTGTTGGACATGTGCAGTATTGTAACTGCTCTTCTTTCTTCTTTTTTTCTTTTTCTTCTTATGTTGTTGCTCCTATTTTGTTTTGTTTTGTTTTGTAGTGTCTTGTAAGTCCATATGGGCTGGGCACCTTAAGGTGCACTACACGATGAATAATAAATAAACTAAACTAAACTAAACTAAACTAAACTAAACTAAACTAAACTAAACTATATTAGTGTGGGAAGGTTTGATAATGTTGACCCTTACACATCCATCAGAGAGTTTTTGGGGGCTTTTGATGAAATGATGAAGCTGCACTTTGTGTACTTCAGTTGAAAGTGTTTTCCTGACCAATCCACATGATTCCTGCTAGAATGCATCGAAAATTCGGCCACCGAAAATTTTCATCCAAAAGTGCCTTTTCGGCCAACATCTGTTCTTCCTGTAACTGCAGCACTAAAGCATCTTCTAAGCAAAGAGGATGAGACGGACCACGGAGAGAAAACAATGAAAAGTACACTCATAGAGTCTGTCAGGACACGTTTCACTGAGATCTATTTGGATCCTCTACACTTCATCATGACTGTACTCGATCCACGTTGTAAAGATCATTACTTGGATGTGGGAATAAAGCATCGAGCACAAGAAATGATCCAGGCCGCGATGGATGTGGAGAACCCGCTTGGAGACGGAGAAGCGCACGGCGCAGGAGAAGGAGAACAGAGCGCAGATCGCAGAACAAAGGACTGGTCTCTCTGAACCTGATGAGGGGGACGCACCCTCATTCTCTGATCTGTTCAATGAGATCCTTGATTTTAGTGAGGTTAGTACACAGTCAGAGCCAGAAATGCAAAGGTAGGGGAGACCGGGGACAGTTGTAACATTTTTGAAACCTCTGTCTACAACTTTGAGCTCTTTTAACCCAGTGTGTTCAAACTGCTATACAAACTAGCTTCAAGTGTCTGCTAATAAATGACCTAGAAAAGGCCTGTGCAACACAGACAGAAAATGCATGGCTTAATCTCAAATCCAAGGAGTGAAATGTTACAACTGCCCTATTCATAATTGGTATAATAATTTATTTCAGTGTTTTGGTTTTCGGCCTTGGTTTCCTCATTTTCGGTTCTCGGTTTCGGCCAAGTATTTTCATTTCGTTGGATCCCTAATTCCTATTGGGGGGCGACTGCGGCTCGGCAGCAGGGTCGGTTGTCTCTCAATCAGAAGGCTTGGGGTTCGATCCCAGGTCCTCTCCATAAGCTGAATGTCCTTCGGCATGACACTTACCCCGAACTGCCCAGTTAACCCTGAAGTGACCTGAACTATGTGACTGGGATTAGTTAATACTGATGGTGCTTCACGTAGCAGCCTTTGCCTTCAGTGTATGAACGTGGTGTGAATGTGTCATTAGGACATGTAGTGTTAAAGTGCTTTGAGTGGTCAAAAGACTGGAGAAGAGCTACGTCAACACAGTCCATTTACCGTTTACCATTGGGCCACTCAAGCTGAATCAGTACTGTGAACACATGACTACATGCTCACACAAACTCTGCTCCTGCTCAGTATCACAATGTCACTTTAAAATCATGCCATCGGACTTTTAAGCAGCGTACGTTGAGATGATGTGTGTTGATGTTGTTGCTGTGGTGTTTTTAGACAACTCACCCTGCATCAAAATCCTTGCTGTGTCAGAGAGGGCTGCAGAGATCATGGCAAAGTGTCTGTGGAGAGGGTAGCACAAAACCCTCCGTCCAAATGACACCAGGACTTCTGGAATGCAGCTGTACATCTGCAGATAAGGGAACATAAAAATCAGGAACCTAACAAGCATCCGGTATCAATAATAAAACACACACATGGACCTGAAGGTGCAGCTCACAGTGACGGGGTTTGGTTAACTAATTAGTTCTAGTTCTGACTTTAGCTGTGTGGCTGTAGCTTAGCATGAGTGTAGGCAGTGTGATTTCTATGCTATTTCTAGCTACACTATATTACCAAAAGTATTCGCTCACCTGCCTCACTTCACTCACATATGAACTTAAGTGCCATCCCATTCCTAACCCATAGGGTTCAATATGATGTCGTTCCACCTTTTGCAGCTATTACAGCTTCAACTCTTCTGGGAAGGCTGTCCACAAGGTTGAGGAGTGTGTTTATAGGAATTTTTGACCATTCTTCCAAAAGCGCATTGGTGAGGTCACACACTGATGTTGGTCGAGAAGGCCCGGCTCTCAGTCTCCGCTCTAATTCATCCCAAAGGTGTTCTATCGGGTTCAGGTCAGGACTCTGTGCAGGCCAGTCAAGTTCATCCACACCAGACTCTGTCATCCATGTCTTTATGGACCTTGCTGTGTGCACTGGTGCACAGTCATGTTGGAAGAGGAAGGGGCCCGCTCCAAACTGTTCCCACAAGGTTGGGAGAATGGAATTGTCCAAAATGGTTTGGTATCCTGAGGCATTCAAAGTTTCTTTCACTGGAACTAAGGGGCCAAGCCCAGCTCCTGAAAAACAACCCCACACCATAATTCCTCCTCCACCAAATTTCACACTTGGCACAATGCAGTCCGAAATGTACCGTTCTCCTGGCAACCTCCAAACCCAGACTCGTCCATCAGATTGCCAGATGGAAAAGCGTGATTCATCACTCCAGAGAACGCGTCTCCACTGCTCTATGGTCCAGTGGCGGCGTGCTTTACACCACTGCAGCCGATGCTTTGCATTGCACTTGGTGATGTATGGCTTGGATGCAGCTGCTCGGCCATGGAAACCCATTCCATGAAGCTCTCTGCGTACTGTACTTGGGCTAATCTGAAGGCCACATGAAGTTTGGAGCTCTGTAGCAACTGACTGTGCAGAAAGTCGGCGACCTCTTTGCACTATGCGCCTCAGCATCCGCTGACCGCTCTCCGTCAGTTTACATGGCCTACCACTTCGTGGCTGAGTTGCTGTTGTTCCTAAACTCTTCCATTTTCTTATAATAAAGCTGACAGTTGACTGTGGAATATTTAGGAGCGAGGAAATTTCACGACTGGATTTGTTGCACAGGTGGCATCCTATGACAGTTCCATGCTGGAATTCACTGAGCTCCTGAGAGCGGCCCATTCTTTCACAAATGTTTGTAAAACAGTCTGCATGCCTAGGTGCTTGATTTTATACACCTGTGGCCAGGCCAAGTGATTAGGACACCTGATTCTGATCATTTGGATGGGTGAGCGAATACTTTTGGTAATATAGTGTAGGTTGAATTTCTGCCGTTACACCTAATTACCTTTCTATGAAGCGTACAGAGGAGCAGACTATTCCGTCCACGTGTCAGGTGGAGACATTTAATTACTTCAGAGATTGCAGAAGTTGTTGTTTTCTTCTTGACACCAACACTACCTGATTGGCTATCTAAGGTAATTTTAGTTTGGTGAAAGGTAAAAGGTCACACTCAGACTTTCACAAGATTGAGAACGCTCAGCACAGTATGCAGGACTATCACTACACAGCAGGCCTCTCATTGAACTGTTCATTGCCACCCGTTATCTTCTCTCCGTGTGCGAGATCAGACTTACCTCGAGCCAGCAAAGAGTCCCGCTGAGCTTTCTGATGGTCCAAGGTGACTCTACCTACAACAGACAGGGAGACTACTCGTTATCACTGCAACACCATGCTGACTATAGAACAAGGAAAATCAAAACACTCATACACTATGATGCAGTTTGTTTCAGAGCTGTCTTGTAGTTAATATGCTGCTTGAAAAAATCCCAAGTACAACCCTGATTCTGAAAAAGAATTTCATGGTCTGCAATTCATTTAAACCCATATTTAACTGAAGATAGTGCAAAGACAAACAAAAGATCAACTGTTAACAAATATAGTTATAGTTAGAGCTGGATCAGGCTTGGACCAGCTTTTGTCATGCTGCTATAGGCCTAGACTGCCGGGGGAACTGGCACACTGACACACTGGGATCCTAGCTCACCCCCTTCCCCCCAACCCCCTCATCACTTACTTTAACTCTGCCTGTCCCATTAAAGTTACTAACCATAGACCTTTCTGGAGTCCCTGAGCTCCATTGTCTCGTAGATTCCTCTGAGCTGCCGTTGACGTCCTCCTGCTGTGGACGATCTGGACTCCAGCTGATACGGACGTGCTGGACTCCAGCGGCAACAGCTTCTACGACTCGTCTCATCACTATCACTTCTCTCTCTTACTCCCCTCTATCTGTCTTTCCAGATCCAACTCAGTTGAGGCATGATGTCTGTCTAACATGAGTCTGGTTCTGCCTGAGGTTTCTGCCTGTTAAAGGAAGTTTTTCCTCACCACTGTAACTAGCTAAATACTGCGATGTGCAATGCTCATGATGGATTAAGGTGGGGTCAGACTGAGTCTTATCCTGTCTTGGTGTTGGGTCTCTGTTCATAATTTGACATAGAGTGGTCTAGACCTCCTATCTTTGTAAAAGCGTCTTGAGATAACGTTTGTTGTGATTTGGCGCTATACAAATAAAGATTGATTGATTGATTGATTGAAATAAGGTTAGCGTTTTATAAAATATAAGGTTAATTTTATTTGGTTCCAAACTCATTTGAAATACGTTAGGACCAGGAATTATTACCATTGTGTTGAAACACTTCTTGTTCAAACAACACTCAGTCAATGTTTGGGACTTTAGGAAACCAGTTTCTGGAGTTTTGAAAATGAAATGTCCCAGTCTTGCCTGATAAGAGGATTTGAGCTACCCAACAGTTTGGGGTTTTCTGTGTTGGACTTTTCCTCTCATGATGCTCCAAATGTTTTCACTGGATGACAAGTAGAGACTGCAGGCAGATCAGTTCGGCACCTGAACTCTTCTAATACACAGCCATGCTGTTGAACTGTGAACAGGCCAAGTGGTGCCACTGTTAAAAATGGAAGATGAGGAATCCATGGTTTACATTGAGATTGTTATATTTAGAGTCAGACAGGACAGTCCTTCTGAAATTATCATGTGCCCAGAGAAGTGTCAGACATTTCTACATTATGTTAATATATGGCCTTCACTTCACATGGTACAGGTTTGACTTGCATTTGTGGATGCAGCTCTGAACTATGTTCACAGACAGTAGTTTTTGGACTTTATTTCCAGTCCCTCCAGGAAGTTGCGATTTCGCGATCGCAACTATCAACGCAAATTCAACCAATCAGCGCGATTTCTGCTGGGGACCCCTTAAAGCTCAGTGAAAGGGGACTGAAGGATTTGAGGATAGAGGACTGTGTCATCAAAGCCTAAGTGAGTTAAACTAACACATACTTACATTGTGCTCACCCTCTGTAGAGCGCACTTCATAGGAATAAGCCAGCAGGATGTCCACAAGGCTGAGCCACACTTGGCAACAAGCCGTCTTGTCTAGCAGGTACGAACGATTGTTGAATTTCCTCAGCTGTTGTTTCTCATCGTCCGTAAAGGATATGGCTGCAAGAGAATGTGCATTAGATCAGTCTGCATGCTGTTATATTATTAAAAGGACATAGAAAACTCAGTACCCTGGCTCCAACTCATCAGTCATGGGGGATTAGGGACAGGAAGTCAGGCAAGAGGATCGCATGCAACAGGCGCCAATCTCAAAATAAAACATCATATACGGACTCCCGACCGTTTAGAGATCGTATAGATCAGAAATACTCATCTATTATGGATGTAAGATACAAACAGCCACATATCAGTGATCCAGGTCGACTACAACAGGACTTTAAGAGGATCACTGTGTCAGAAGGTAACAGGACTTTAAGAGGATCACTGTGTCAGAAGGTAACAGGACTTTAAGATGATAGCTGTGTCAGAAGGTAACAGGACTTTAAGATGATCACTGTGTCAGAAGGTAACAGGACTTTAAGATGATCACTGTGTCAGAAGGTAACAGGACTTTAAGATGATCACTGTGTCAGAAGGGAACAGGACTTTAAGATGATCACTGTGTCAGAAGATAACAGGACTTTAAGATGATCACTGTGTCAGAAGGTAACAGGACTTTAAGATGATCACTGTGTCAGAAGGTAACAGGACTTTAAGATGATCACTGTGTCAGAAGATAACAGGACTTTAAGATGATCACTGTGTCAGAAGGGAACAGGACTTTAAGATGATCACTGTGTCAGAAGGGAACAGGACTTTAAGATGATCACTGTGTCAGAAGGGAACAGGACTTTAAGATGATCACTGTGTCAGAAGGGAACAGGACTTTAAGATGATCACTGTGTCAGAAGATAACAGGACTTTAAGATGATCACTGTGTCAGAAGGTAACAGGACTTTAAGAGGATCACTGTGTCAGAAGGTAACAGGACTTTAAGATGATAGCTGTGTCAGAAGGTAACAGGACTTTAAGATGATCACTGTGTCAGAAGATAACAGGACTTTAAGATGATCACTGTGTCAGAAGGGAACAGGACTTTAAGATGATCACTGTGTCAGAAGATAACAGGACTTTAAGATGATCACTGTGTCAGAAGGGAACAGGACTTTAAGATGATCACTGTGTCAGAAGGTAATAGGACTTTAAGATGATCACTGTGTCAGAAGGTAACAGGACTTTAAGATGATCACTGTGTCAGAAGATAACAGGACTTTAAGATGATCACTGTGTCAGAAGGGAACAGGACTTTAAGATGATCACTGTGTCAGAAGATAACAGGACTTTAAGATGATCACTGTGTCAGAAGGTAACAGGACTTTAAGATGATCACTGTGTCAGAAGGTAACAGGACTTTAAGATGATCACTCTGTCAGAAGGTAACAGGACTTTAAGATGATCACTGTGTCAGAAGGTAACAGGACTTTAAGATGATCACTGTGTCAGAAGGTAACAGGACAACAAAATAGAGCCAAATTAATCATATTAAACTCATCTAAACCTGCAAAAACGAAACTGAACAGTTCTGCAGCATACTCAGTGATGATTAAAGCACAAAAGTAATGGATTACTCTCCAAATGAGCAGAAATTCAACCACAGTAAGGCTCTGTGACCTGCTGATCCTGCCTGCTCTGCGCTGCGTTACGCTCCCAACACGTGTCCTGTGGACTAGGGACGGAGCAAACACGCTGCACAGCCGTAACGTGGCGCACACTCATCCTGTGGACTCCCCGGGTGAGAACTGTTATTATCTGCTACTTTGGCTCCCCTGTTTATAAAGCAGTTTATCTAATGTGTATTCTAACTGACTGATAACTCTAACTGTGAAACTTTGCAGTGGAGTAGTAGAGTCTTTTGGCATCTTACAGTCAATGACACTGACATACATGGACTAGGTGACATAGCTGAGAGGCATTCAAAGTAAATAGTCTCATTTGCTTTTGTAGATCACATAAAGGCATCAGGATACATTAAAAACTACCTGTGGTACATCTAAACATGACCCTTAGCCACTCGTTTGAATTGAAAAAAATATAAGAGGAAGGTTTTCCATCAAATGAATAAGAAATCATACAACAAAGACACTCTGGAGTTTCTCTGTTCCTACTGATCATTTTGAAGGTGTTTTTGTTCATGTAGTTTGCTGTTTGCTCAATGCAGAACACAGAACACTATAGGATACACTATGCAATCTCAAAATATCATAGTTGCACACATGCTTTGTTATAGATCACATCTAAACTGAGAATGCCATCTGATAGGATGACATATCACATGATCAATTCTCCAGCTGCAGAAATTCTGCAGCAGCTTGTAATAAGAAGTATTATATTATTTAGTGTGAACAAAGTAAAGTAAAGAAGCTGTACTCAAGCCAAGGATCACTATCTATGTAACAACTAATGAAAATAAAAAAATCACCAAATTTAGGCCTGGCAAAATCTATATGTCATGGGTAGTGCACATGATTTCTGCAAACTTGCAGTTGTGTGCCTCTGTGAACCCAACTCTTCTCCAAACTCTGCATGCATTAAACAGTGAATGCTTGGTTCTATGTGCAGGAGATCCATGTGCATGTGAGCTAACAGGATTATGTTAGATGTAACCCCAGTATTGTCCCCTTACACTGATCATTACATTATGCCCACATGTGCACCCACCTCTCGAGGCAGTGGAGCTTTAATCCAGCCCCCCTTGGCCAATTTTGATGTAATGGCACCCACAAGAGCAAGACACAGGCCAGATTACAGCTTGCCAAAAATAAAAGCCCTCAATGGATGCTCCTGCGCTGCAACCCACTGAGCAGGCAATGACAGCCTCTGCCCTCCCACCGCAATTTAACACCTATGGCCCCCAAGCCCCTTTACCTCCTCAAGGCTTCAAATCAGCCCATCCTACCAGAAATGCAAACTGTGCACTCATTGAAAGGAAGAGCTGCAGAAGGCCGTATATGGACTCTATGTCAGAGAGATGTGATGCTGTGGTGCTGCAGAAGGTGGACATATCAAATATTAAAGTTAAAAGACTTCATCTGACATTTGTTGTGTTCAGAGCAACCATCTGCATGTTTCATGAACATTATAGAATGAAATCATGGAGGCAAAAAAAAGGTCAATATTTTCAGATCTGTCAGGGGATGGAATCATTTTGTTCTCCACTGTTAGTGAAGTATAGCATCTTGGTGTTGTTTTTTCATTTGATTTTTATCATGTGTTTTTGTGTGTTTTATGTATAATTTCCTCTGTCACTAGAAAAGCTGGCAGAAAGATATGGTTCCAAAATCCTGTTACGAATGCAGCCAAGTATTAGCTTCATCTAGCAACACAGTTCAGATGAAATAATATATAGATCATATTCATAAGGTTATCAGAATGACTTCCACTCACAAGTTTCCTCCTCCAGCTTTGAAGGAGTCAGCTTTTCCCACCATGGCTTATACTTCAACAGCATCTTGATTTCCTCATCTTCAAACAAGTCAGCACTGCAGTGACATTTAGACGTTAGCAGACCACAGACAGTGCATGGGGAAGAAAAGCAATGTTTGAAGTCATCAGAGAGTTTGACTTCAACAAACTCACAGGTAGTGGTCAGGAGAAAAGGCACATGCCTCTTCTTGCAGCCGTCTCTGCCTCCTCTCTGCTGCAGTAGTGTCTTCTGGGTTCTTGACATCAATAACATGGCTCAATTCTTCCTGTCATACAGTAAGACATCATCAAAGAGTTATCTCACATCAGACTGGATCAATGTCTCTGTTTGAAAGGACCATTGTTTTTCAGTATACCTGTAATCTTGCAAACACTCCAGTCCGTTGATTTCCAAAGCCATATTTCTGCTTCTCCTCAGAGCTCTCTTTGTACACCTCCTGTTCAAAATGCCAGTTCATTTCCTCTTCTTCATCTTCATCATCCTTTTCTGCACTTTCACTGCATTCTTTCAAAGGGAGAGATATTCCGGTTAGCTCTGTCAATAACACAAACCCACTCCATGTCATTTATTCCATGTCTATCCCGTTATTGTTCTTAAACTAATTACCAGAACTTAAGACCTCGACGAATGGTTTTGCTGAGCGGGAACCATTAGGGGCTAGGAGACTTGTCAGCATCTGAAGTCCCTCAAAGTGTTCTCCAGATGTTTCTTTGGGTAACTGAACAGTGAAGAGACCTGGAAGATGATAGGACATGAAGGAAGGGACATTAACACATCAACTTATTAACATTACTCGACACAGCTAGGCATATTATTTAACATATTTCATGTAAAAAAGATTCCATGTTGATGGTTTTCTACATTGTCAATACTGGAAAGAAAAATAACTAGATATAAACATGTGAGCAGTCACTCATTCACCTGTCATACATTAGAATCTGAGTCTGTGCACCTCCTTGGCCTCCTTGTATGCAGTTCTTTAAAATGAAGGTGTTTCTGTACATATGCACACCTCACTGACAAATAAAAGCAACTTGGCCAAATAACAAGATGATTTTATTGACTCATAAAACATACAAAGTACAACAGCTCATCTGTCACCTGTGCCTGTTTATTTAACTGGATAGAAGTCGTCATCAACCAGAGCTGCAGCTCAGACACAACCAATGATCCACATTTCAGGCCTACAGTTATACAAATTATTTACTTCTTTAACCCACAAGTCATTCTGGGGTCAACTAGTGATGGTGACAATGTTTAATAGGGATGTAAGGATATATCACAAGACCGTAAAATATTGAGAAATAATGGTGGATTAAAATTGATTCAATGTATTTTGTATCTGAATATTATTTCTAAATAGTAGAAGGCACTATCTGCATCATACTCCGCTTGTTCAACATCATGAAGTCTCTTGTCTGGTCTCTCGTCACTCGCTGAGTGGAGGTGTTTTAAGTTTAAAGCATGTTTCAGAATCAGCTGACTGAAGGTGTTGATCACAGTGGAGACGCTCAGCTGGGGGCTGCAGCTGAGTGACAGGTCTCCACGAGCGCTTTTTTTCTCCACCGCTGGACTGATTCTGACCCGGTTGTGCTCCAGGCTGACACCTGACCACGTTTAAATGTTTATTTTTCTCAATAAGAACGAGTAGACAGAAAACTGGACTCTGAGTCTGAAATCTGATCCTGTTCAGGTGTCCTGTTGCAGTAAATCCACATGTTGTAGTCTGAGTCTTCACTCTATGACCATGTGTCCACAGAGATTATTTATAAGCCTGCTCCTCACGTTGATATTCAGCATGTTAACATTTTGAATAGCTCAATATGATCCGTAGCTGTTTAATACCATCAGTAATATACAGTGTGTCGTGAAGGAACATTTGATTTAGGGGAAAAACACATTTGTCATTATTTCTGACATGGAAAACAGTCATGTTTTTTAATGATTAAACTATTAATGATCGTTTAATATTTCCAAAGATCGATCACCGAAAATACTTGAAATGTACATCCCTAATTTAAAGAGATTGACCTTATTCGTTTTAATATTTCATACTTTCATTTGGGAATTGTTCACTTTCCATTTCTCTAGAATTGTTCTGAAGTTTTCCAACAAGGTATTTTTGTATGGTGATTTTAGTGTGCAGTGGTTTTATTTGAGTTACAACACACCTTTAAAATGAAAAAGGATGAAAAAATATATATCCCAACTGTCCATATCTGAGGATTGAAATAAAATAATAGTTATTTAAATTTTGAGTTCAATCCAGTTTTCTTGAAAATCGTTAGAGAATCATGATTCGAATCGTATCGTGAACCAAAAACTGGGATTTGAATCAAATCGTGGGTTGAGTGTATCCTGACATCCCTAATGTTTAATGGTGTAGTCAACTAACGTCCCTTACAAGTGGCAACCTCCGGTCTGAAAATATGGAGCCCATGTTGAAGTGTTATAAACTGCAGTTCATTGAGAATCCACTAGAGGCTGGCTGCAGAAACACCAGAAACCACATACACACCCATTCAAAGAGACGATCTTTACAGCATTAGTAAACATGTTTACAGCCTGGTACAAAAAACGGCTTGGGTCTACGTGGCTAATGTCTCTATCAGCACACACTGTACGTGTGTACATTATTTCTTTTCTATATTAAGATTATGAGTTTTTTTCCCAAATAAGGACATGACTGATTGACTGACAGGCGGGAACACAAAGCTGTTGGCTAGGAGGCTCAAACCCCGCCTCTTTATATCACACTTCTGGTTGAGTTCAGCATTTCCAATATGGCTGCCGTCGCCGACTGGCTTCAAAACAGCACTCAGGAACAGATGCATGACGCCACGGATACTACATCCATTATTTATACAGTCTGTGGTCCTTATTTTACCCTTGACTAAAACAGACAGTTCAGCCAATCTTCAACACTTCAGAAGAAAACACAATCGTCTTGACTTTAGAAGGGATTCTGCTTTTTTATCATTTCTGAATGAATGTGAAAGAATAAAAACAGAACACATATCAGCTCTAAGAAAGTCCATTCTGCTTTCCAGGGGATTAGTTTTATACATCAGCAGGAAAAGCTAACTCAAAGGCTAATCAAAGTATATTTGATGACAAAATAACATGAATAGTAATTGTTATGGATTCAGAGTTTGAAATGAGATCAAACGGATTTTGTTTGCAAGTAAAGAGATCCAGATCTGACCCACAGGTCTCCTCTTTAGTCAGTGGTTAATGGGAGGTCCTGTGATCTCCCTCAGCTGAGGTCTCTCTGTTCAGTGGGTTCTTCTCACAAGAGGGTCAACACCTTCAGTCGGCTTTCTTTGGTGAATGAATGAATGAACGAATGAGAGTTTGAGTTTCTTTACCCCTGGGGAGTCATGATTCCTACAGCATCTTTCAGAGAACAATGTTCTGTTCTTTTCTTTGACTTTCTTACTAAGTGCACTTTCTTGTTAGTTTCCCACACCTCCACCCCCACCTCTGGCCTTCAGGAAACGTGACATAATGAAACAGAGTTAATGGTTTATTTCCATCACTACTCAGAAGCATCAGTATTGTTTGGCTCCATTAAACATAACAGTTGTTGGTAGGTTTATAGATATACCTATAGATATGCAGGTCTACATACTACAGACATGTCTGTCATCCACTTTACAACCATTTCTTTATGGAATCCTAAAACATCAATGTTACTTACCTTTATCAATGTCAAACTTGGCCTTTTCTCTCCCATCTTCCACTATTCTTCCAGGAAGAGATAACCTGAAAATAAAAAGTGTAGTTATCAGAATAAAACACAAGCACAGTTCATCCTGAATTAAAGAGTGGTAAACAGTTAGTGTCCAGGCTGCTTATTAAAGCCAGTATTACGTCTTTCATGCGTGAATAAAGGCCCTCTCATCCTGGTGGCTCTAAACTGTCCCCACGTTACAGCCTAACTTAGGACTCCACATATACAGAGCTGCTGCAACAGACCACAGAATCTTTGGGCTTTCATCGCTGTTCTACCTAAGCCAGGAAAATATCCTAGTTCATACAGGCCTCTCAATCTGACCCAGTGAATAGGAATTATTTTTAGGGCCCGAGCACCGCTGGTGGCGGAGGCCCTATTGTAACCCTAAGGATTGTTCTTTCTTCCGCCACTTAAAACGCATTTTAGGACCCCTGAACGTGAATGAAAGCGCAGATATTTTTGCACACTCATCGGGTCAAGTGAAAATTGCAAGTTATTATAGGTCTCGCAAAAAAAAATTCAGTAGCGTCCCCTAGAGGTAAAATTAACATGCTACGCATAGAGTTTTTTTGAGCTACATGCATGAAAAGTCCTACACATATTCATAGCATCAGGACGCACAAAAAAGCCTCTTGCACCCATATTTGAAACTCAACAGGAAGAGTGCCACCTAGCTTTGAACATGAAAAATGGGGCCAAAATGGGTCCGTGCAAGGGTGCATACTTTTGCTAATTTCTCCTAGAGCTTTTCTCCGATTCAGTCCAAACGAGGCCCATTCTATAGTAAACCCATTGATGATTAATACAAAGTAAAGGCATTCTGTTCAGACGAAAGATGTGGCCGTGGCAGACTTTGGGGCGGGGCATAAAAAAAAAACGCCGGAAAATGGATTTTTGTGACTTTAAAATGCACGTAATTTCACCTCATCCAACACAGTCATCAGGCCTGGGGAAAATTGCGACATTTTATGGGTTTCGCAAAAAAAAGTCGAAAAATGTGCTAACTAGCGCCCCCTACAGTTTTCAAAAAGCCCTCCCCATAGGGGTTATTTTGAGCTACATGCTTGAAAAGTCCTACACATATTCATGGCATCAGGACGCACAAAAAAGCCTCTTGCACCCATATCCCAAACTCAACAGGAAGAGTGCCACCTAGCTTTGAACATGAAAAACGGGGCCAAAATAAGGGTGCATACTTTCGCTATTAACTTCTAGAGCTTTTCTACGATTCAGTCCAAACCAAAGGCAACCTATAGAAGACACCTTGACGAGAAAAAATTATCAGAACAAATTTTGATCAGACAAAAAATGTGGGCGTGGCATGCGTTGAGGCGGGGCATCAAACGCACATACAGATTTGAATGTGAAGAATGACACCCAAATAAGGGTGCATACTTTTGAGAGCTCCTCCTAGAGTTTTTCTCCAATTCAGTCCAAACAAGGCACATTCTATAGCAGACATATTGGGGATTAAATTATTGTTAAAGGAATTCTGTTCAGACTAAAATTGTGGGCGTGGCACACTGTCAAGTTTTAAGGTTTTCTTGGCAATCTGCCAAAAACTTGGAACATTTGCACCACCGGAGGCAGTATATACTCTCAGATCTTGCTTTCGCATCATGTGATGGCAAATATCAGGCGACGGTTTACATGTGGCGGCGGCTCGCGTAGGCGGCGGCCGCGGGTGTGCGAGGGCCCGTTCATCGCCGCTTGCGGCTTTAATCTCTAATTATTGCTCTATGGCTTGAAATGAAAATCAGAATACATCTCCAGTTGACACCAAAGACAGTTCAATATAATTCACAGCTCTAAATTGGATCAAATTCCATGTATTCCAGCGTCACTCAACACGGGACAGGTGTTTGACTGTGTTGGATGGGTACTGAATAAAACTATAGATTATTGTAAAAGGTTGGTTATAATCACCATTTATTGTTCATCGGTCCAATAAATGTTATAACAATGTACATTCTGTGAAAACACTTTCATCTATTACAGATGCTAAAGATCCCAGTCCCAGAACTGTTCTACTAACTACTACATTCTGGTGGTGGGCAGTTTATACCGTGGAACAAGCCACTGAGGATAAAGTTGACAGTGCAACAAAGTCCTCTTAAAGGTGGATTGAATGTACATAATTATGAGTACTTCTATTGGGCAGCACGAAACAGGGCAGTCTGGATGTGCCAAGAGAGGCAAGCCTACCCAAGCCCATCTCTTCAAATATTGAAATTGAACTCAGTACCATACATCAGCTCCTTGAGTTCTTCGACCAGAGGAACTTTACCCCTGAACTACGTGCGTTTCACCCGATGGACCCAGGGTCTAAATTTAGTTCAGGGGTAGATAATCTCCCCCCTAAAAAGCCCCTGCTAGGGAGGTAGTACTTTTCAAAGGTCCCGGGACTTTCAGGGGGCAGAGCCTGCAATGCTGAACGTGTCTGATTGGTAGATTAACTGCAGTGTTATTATTCCTCCCTCCGTCCACAATAACATCACACACATCTGTGATTCTCTTGATTTCTCTTTCTTTCATTAGTTTTGATTTGTTCTATCTTTTTTGTATGTGTGTGTACTTTTCAAAAGAAGAAGCTGTGATTCTCTTGATTTAGCAGCTTGTAACAGTAGCCTTCTCTCAGCCCACCGTGAATGCGTCTCTCCCGGTGTTCCGGTTTTAAAAGTGACCCTGTAGACTGGAGACCTTCAGCTGAACGTGTCAGTGTTTGTGGAGTTTACACAGCTGTTGAAACACAGAGGGAGTTCCTGGGAATGCAAACTAGTTTAGTTTTTATTAAGATTTCAAAATATCCTCATCAGATGGTCTAAAGACGTTTATGAGGGATGCATCCAGCTGAAAGTCTCCAGTTAACAGGGTCGCTGTTTAAACCAAAACACCGGTCGATCTCTGCCACTGCTTTTTGAGTTCAAAAGGATTTTAAAGGCATGTTGAAACGTCTTTGCTACTCGCGCTTATCTCCTCTCACGTGTTGATTCAGTGAATCCATCTGTGATGAAATATAGCACCATCTAAAACAACACCAGCTGAGTCTCTTCATGCTAACAGGCTAACTGTTGTGTTGCTCAGAATGATACCTGCCTGTCTGTCTGCTTCTATGGTGTCATCTGTGATGAATGGCATTCCTCTTTGTTTTACTGCCCTCTACTGGTCTGGTGGTGTAGTGCATTTAATTTTTTTTTTCTCCATAGGTCACTGGCCTGATTTACACAATCTACCCGGGACTTCAGCCCGTGGTCGAAACGCAGACAACAATGGCACAGGAACCTTTTAGTTCAGGGGAAGGTAGTTCTGGGAGCTAAAAGACCCCGGGCTAAAAGACCCCAGAACTCTTGGTCAATATGCACCAATGGGAAGTGATCTGCCTGTTAGTCAACACTTTTCTTTAACTACTACACATCAAATCACACTGTGATAAATAAATACACTCTACTCAGAATGAAGCCTGAACCCTCTCAGTCCGGCCCGGTGCTGTTACTCATTATGGACTCCCATTTTAAACACTGATCTGAATGTAGTCCTATGTTCAAAACAAAATCCAAAATAAAGATTGTTCAAGAGAATATTAGAGCAAAGAACAATGTGAGGCTCATCCTCATTTATCTTGAAGGCAAATACAGATGCTCTGCTCATGGTGGATTAAGATGAGATCAGACTGAGTCCTGTCTGTAAGATGGGACTGGATCTTATCCTGTCTTGATGTTGGGTCTTTGTTATAGAACATAGAGTATGGACTAGACCTGCTCTGTTTAAGAGTCTGAGGAGAACATGTGTTGTGATTCTGATCTTTATAAATAAAGATTGGTTGATTGATTTAAGTTGAGGTATGACTTCAAAAAGCTGCAGCGTAACTCACCTCAGGAAATATGGTTTGGCATAGAACTTGAAGTCTGATCCATCGATATCCAGATCAAACTCAGACGTCCTGGTGTAGGGCACTCGGATGTTGAGGGTCAGGTAGTCCGGGTTTTGACTCAGATCAAATGCAGGAGTTAGCATAATGAATACTGAGGTGATGCTAATGCCTGTTACAAGAAAGACAAGGAGAAACTGTTACAATGCTGTCTGCCACACGGATACTGAGGCATGTTCACTGATTGAGTAATGGATTGTTGAGAATGTGCTTGAACACACGTTTCTTTCAATCAGGTAGAGATAAACAACGTGAGGTCTCATATCACTTCAGCTGTCCGGGGTCTTTACTTCCCTAAAGAAGTCTGGCTCTTCTTTAGGGAGAGCACTACACAACAGCTCCCCCTACTGACAGCATGGACACAGAGGCTGAGGACCTTTTATGGGACATTACCATCCTTTGGATACAAAATGGACCAACCAAGGACAGTCAATGCAGAGAGACTGGCAAAAAGCTTTTACACCAGTATCTCTGCAGTATCAGGGCCCTCTGAGCTGGTCTTTCTGCTGCTGGACTGATTGGGACTTTCTAAAGGACAAGAGGGCAGAAAACTGGACTAAGTCTGAATTGCAGCAAATCCACATCTGGTAGTTTGAGCCTCGTTCTATATGACCCTTTGTCTGATCACTTAGAGCTTGCTCCACGTGATGATATTCAGAGTGTTTAACAATATGTACGCCTCTTTATGTTCTCTAACTCCATCAGTTACACGGGACCTCCACCAGATCTGTGACCGCCGGACAGCTGGAGTCAAGTGACCCGAGGTTTTCCCTCTGTAATCCCTGATATTTTGATGTTAACACCATTATAATATTATTTCAATGAAGGAGTCTCTGTAACATGAATCTACATCTCTATGTGCTTTTTAAAGTCATTTATCTGGGTCCTTTAAATCCTATAACCTGTTATCATAACCTACAGCGAAATGTTCTCTGACCTACAGTAACCTCTGCATCCTCAGCCTCTGCTGCTCTCTGCTCTTTATTTAAAGAAGGAAGAGATTTCCTCTCATCTCCACCTGAGGTTATCAGGTAGAGTTTAGTGATGTCACAACTTCACCTGTGATATTGTGAAAGTGACACTGTCAGCACTCTGTCATCAGATTCACACAGCTCTAAACTCTCCTGATGAACTTTAAAGAGGATGCTGTGTTATTGCACGTCACACCTTAAGTTAGCAACAAGAACAGGGCTAACCCACTTTAATGAGGGATGATCAAATCTTTAAACAGAGCAGAAGTTTGTTAAACTCAGAACAACTCGTCTTATAAACACTTCAGCTCCAGTGTCACAGATCTACCTGTGTTTAGTACCTGTGGGTCTGTGTTTACCTGCTGTCAGAAACCATCTCATGCAGCGTCTTTGGATCAAACCATCTACAGGGAGAGGAGGGGTGGATGTTTTTGGGGGTTATTTATAAGGCTTAAGTAGAGGACTTCTTGAAAGAGAAGTTGAGGGACACTCATTTGATTGACTTCAACATGAAATAGGGAGATTGTCGGGAGAAATAATAACTCGGGAGTACAGAGGGAGAATAAGTTCAAAGAGGTAGACTCCCGACTAAACCCAGTGTTGGCAGGTCTGACACAAACACACACACACGCTGGTCTCCTCGTGTCCTGCTCACAGCTCACAGCAGTCCTACCTAAAGGGACTTTCCCTCTGTCGGTACGAGTCGCAGTTCACGTTGAGCAGTGCGCTGGAAGAGCTCAGTGAAAACACTCCTAAAGAACATTTATAACACATAACATGACTTACCACCAGGAAGTATCTGCGCGTGTCTCCTGCTTCTTCTTCCTCTCCTTCTTCTTCTTCGTGGGCACCCTGGAGTTCACTTCTTCTTCTTCTTCTCTCATCCAAACCACATTGTTAAGGTGCATACCGCCACCTGCTGGACCGGAGTGTAACATCAGAGTGTAGTACTACAGGATCTACACGATACATTCATACAGTCTATGGACACATTGTACAGAATGACAACATAAACATAAATACCTCAATGAAATTAACCAACCAAGAAATACATATAGTGGCAAATAAATAATTAATAATAATAATACAATAACATTTACCAACCAAGAAATACATATAGTGACAAATAAATAATGAATAATAATAATACAATAACCTTTACCAACCAAGAAACACATATAGTGACAAATAAATAATGAATAATAATAATAAAATAACATTAACCAACCAAGAAATACATATAGTGACAAAAATTAATAATGAATAATAATAATACAATAACATTCACCAACCAGGAAATACATAAAGTGACAAATAAATAATAATTAATAATAATAATAATACAATAACATTCACCAACCAGGAAATACATATAGTGACAAATAAATAATAATTAATAATAATAATAATACAATAACATTCACCAACCAGGAAATACATATAGTGACAAATAAATAATAATTAATAATAATAATAATACAATAACATTCACCAACCAGGAAATACATATAGTGACAAAAATTAATAATTAATAATAATAACACAATAACATTTACCAACTAAGAAATACATAGTGACAAATAAATAATTAATAATAATACTTCAATGAAATTAACCAACCAAGAAATACATATATTGACAAATAAATAATTAATAATTAATAATAATACAATAACATTTACCAACCAGGAAATACATATATTGACTAATAAATAATGAATAATAATAATACAATAACATTTACCAACTAAGAAATACATATAGTGACAAAAATTAATAATAAATAATAATAATACAATAACATTATCCAACACAGAAATACATAAAGTGACAAATAAATAATTAATAATAATAATACAATAACATTAAACCAACCAAGAAATACATATAGTGACAAATAAATAATTAATAATAATAATAATACAATAACCTTTACCAACTAAGAAATACATATAGTGTCAAAAAACAATAATGAATAATAATAATACAATAACATTTATCAACTGAGAAATACATATAGTGACAAATAAATAATTAATAATAATAATAATACAATAACCTTTACCCACTAAGAAATACATATAGTGACAAATAAGTAATGAATAATAATACTTCAATGAAATTAACCAACCAAGAAATACATATAGAGACAAATAAATAATTAATAATAATAATACAATAACATTTACCAACACAGAAATACATAAAGTGACAAATAAATTATAATGAATAATAATAATACAATAACATTAACCAACCAAGAAATACATATAGTGACAAATAAATAATTAATTATAATATTTCAATGAAATTAACCAAGAAATACATATAGTGACAAATAAATAATTAATAACAATAATAATAATAATAATAATAATAATAATAATAATAATAATAATAATACAATAAAATTAACCAATAAGCAATAAACAGTGGGTACTGAAAGTATTCAGACCCCTTCACTTTTTCTACAATTTGTTATGTTACAGCTTATGTAACAAAGTTGTGGTTTCCCTCATCAATCTACACACAATACCCCATAATGACAAAGGGAAAAATGTTTTGTAGAAATTTTTATAAATTAATTAAAAATAAAACACTCAAATAACGCATGTGCATAAGTATTTACACCCTTTGCTTTGAAACTCAAAACAGAGTTCAGGTGCATCCTGTTTCCACTGATCATCCTTGAAATGTTTCTACAACTTGATTGGAGTCCACCTGTGGTCAATTCAATTGATTGGACTTGATTTGGAAAGGCACACACCTGTCTATATAAGATCCTACAGTTGATAGTACATGTCAGAGCACAAACCAAGACATGAAGTCAAAGGAATTGTCTGTAGATCTCCGAGACAGGACTGCTTTGTTTCGCTCTATTATAGCTTGGCTACACTCCTCCCTCCACCAAGGAGCCTCCTTCTCTCCATCCTTTATCATTCTCCTGGAGATACTCAGATTTGAAGCGTTTAAAATATGCTCAGTGGACACTAATGTGAGATCTAGAGTCTAGACATGATACTGTACCTGTATTCACAGATACTCCAGTACCCTGACCATCGTTAAGGCAAACTGATGAATTCTCTTCCATCATTTCTTTGATTCTATTCTATTGTTATTTGTGTGGCTGCTGACCCATACACTTCCCCTGCAGTTTCTCTGAATATGTCACTAGTTAGGTTTCTACAAGGATTATAGAAATGAAACAACTTCATGTTACCCTCCCTCCTTGGGCTCAACAGCTCTACATTACACATTTGACATCTTCAGAACAGGGAATCTCCCAAAAGGCTTTTATTATCCCCTCGATAATTACTTTAAAGATAAAGCGTGATCAACCCTGTTTCCTATTTATAACAAACTCAATTCCCTTCTCCAATATTTAGTAAACTTCCCTGGATTGTTTCCTCCTCTCCAAGCGTCCTGATGTCTGTTTTTAATAGTCCTCTTCCTCTGGAGTACTTCACGCACTGTAGAGACTACAGAGGGTAGAAAGTCAGCTAACTTAGTTTGGGTAAAAGCTAACATAGCTACAAAGGAAAGCTTAGCTTTACTTATCATTTATTTCTCATGACTGGGAGAACTGGGAGAACTGGGAGTGTGTGGACAGAGTCTGTGACACACAGTAAAGGAAATGTCAGAGGAAGCAGTTAAAACTAGTCAGTGGATCTGGATGAGGAGACATAAGATCAGCTGGGGGCCAAAACAGAAATAGGGAAATATTCATTAGGGGGAGGTAGAGCGCACCCTTCAGTCCGGTAGGGATGAGTTACAGCCTAGAACGGCATCTCATCCTGGCTCTGCCTCCCCTGTCCTCTAATATCTGGCTGCAGACACTTCTTGTTGTGTGTTGGGTGGTGGGGGCTGCTAGGGTCCAGGTGCTAGAGTATCAGAGTATCGCTTTAAAAACTAACTACAGCTAAACTGAAATTAAAAACAAGACGTCAAAACGAAATAAAGATAAAAACTAATGAAAAATGCAAAACTTTAATAACCTTGGCCTGGAGGGGCGTTGCTCTAGGATGCCAGAGTGAACTGTTTAGCCTGTCTGAGGTGTCGTGGGTCTAACTAAAGGAATCATCAGAGAAGGGAGGAGCCCACCTGATAACCCCAGTGATGTGCTGGCCCTCGCTCCACATCTGTCCTTTCTGTCTCAGGCGTTGGGGGACATCAAGAGCCATGTGGTAACCTACTAAACTTAGCAGTAAACAGCATAGTGAGGTGGGTTTCTTCACTGAGCGTTCACTCTTTCTTTCAGCACAAGTACCTTGGGTTTAACTCAAATCTAACTTCACAGATAACATAATGATGAAGACACTTTATAAATCTAATCTAATCTAAAAACAATGTCCAGCACTGCTGCTCAGGGGGTCCTGACTGCTGCACTAAAAAGCACCCTAAGCACTGAGCTGTCACTCAAAAACTAATTGGCCAATGAAGATGCATCCCTGAAAAAGCCCGCCCCCCATGTGAGGTTCGTGTCAGAGCTGCAAACCAAAAGAGAGGAGCACAAACGAGAGTTTGCAGTGAGAGTAAAAGTCTGACCCCAGAGAAAGAAGCAATTTTGTTTATTTATTACAATTTATTTTTATTTTTATTTTCTTTCAACTTGTTATTTTTGTTTGATCCTGAAAAAGTTTAGTTTGACTATTTCTGACACAATTGTAATTCCAAGGATTTGAACCTATAACATGTGTGGCCAGCAGAGGGAGCCTGTTACATGCAGTATGCTGAGTGTGACGTGACAGGAACTGGATACAAACCCTAGTTTCACCAGT
The DNA here is from genome assembly GCF_009762535.1 of Notolabrus celidotus. Taxonomy (NCBI): domain Eukaryota; kingdom Metazoa; phylum Chordata; class Actinopteri; order Labriformes; family Labridae; genus Notolabrus; species Notolabrus celidotus. Next base: position 40,399,604 of record NC_048272.1, on the reverse strand, counting down.
AACATGTCATTGAGTCAAGTTAGGTTTATAAAGTATTTCTCTTCAAGTTATGAAGGTGTCCTTATTGAACCCACTACACAAACAGAACATGGTGTCAGAAGACAGACTCAAAGAGAAGAGACAGACTTTGAGAATAACAGAGTGAGGCCATGTTGTTCTAGCAACAAGCTAACTCACTGAATAAGCCAGCAGAGGATATCATCAGGCTACGCACTGTCAGATAAAGTGGATATAGATAGGTGAAAGTGGAATGATGGATCTCCACCTGACGGGTAATCTGGATGAAAATTTGAGAAAATTCAGGCAATGCTTTGAGCTGTGTCTGGCCCTCATCGACGCTGATGAAATGAGTGGTGAAATGAATGTGTCAGTGTTCCTGCATGTTGTTGGTGATGAAGCTCTGGAGTTTTATAAAAACTTTGTTTGTTGCTGAAGAGGACAAAATGAAGCTGGGGAAGAGAGAGATGTAACATATGAGAGGCACAGATTCTTCACGTGTACAAAAAGCTGACCAGTATGTGACGGAGCTAAAGAAGTAAAAGAGGTGAATTTGGAGGACTGACAGACTCATTAATTAAAGACAGACTTGTGTGTGGGATTCCAGAAAATGGTCTTAGAGAGAGACTATTAAGAGAGCAAGAGTTGGATCTGGAAAAAGCATTAATGTTGTGCAGAGCGGCAGAGACCGTCAAAACACAAGCAAAGGAGCTGTGCAGTGAAACATGTAACGTGGATACAGTGAGAAAAGACACACTGCAGTGAGACAGAGGAGTTTCACTCCTGATGCAAAAAAGGGATCAAAAGAAGCTACCATAGAAAGACATGAAAGAGCCTGTGGGTGATGTGGCACTCAACATCCTCCTAAAAAATGCCATGCATGAAATGTGTAACAACTGCAATACAAACAACCATTTTGCTTGGGTTGTAAAGATCCAGCTCCAAGTTAGCAAAGGAAAGTCCATGCTGTGAACGAGAGTGACCCAGATCAACTTTATGTGGATGCAGTGAAAAAAAGAAACAGACAAAGATGACTGAGTCATGACTCTGAAAGGGAATGACCTTCAGCTGTCATTAAAGCTGGATAATGCAGAGATCAAATGGGTCAGTCAAATCAGACCCAGACCTAAACTCCATACAACAAAAGTGAAGGTAAAAGGATACTCAGGTGCAGAATTACCTGTGAAAGGAAAATGCATTGTAAAAATGACACACAAGACAGGACAGCACTCACTTGCATTCACTGAAGTGACAGACAATGTGCAGGGTATACTCGGTTTATCTGCCTGTGTGAGACTGAACCCAGTACGGAGGGTGTCTGTTGTTGAGCGTGAAGGAGATCCAGACTGTGATGAGCTCATGACAGAGTACAGCAACCTGTTTCAGGGTCTAGGCTGCCTTCCTGGAGAACACACTATCAGAGTGGACAAAGATGTACCACCAGTCATTCATCCCTGCTGTAGAGTACCATTTGCACTTGAGAAGCTGCTGAAAGCAGAGTTAGTCCAGATGGAAAACACTGATGAGCCAGCTGAGTGGGTTAGTTCTCTTGTCAGTAGATGCATCATCAGGATTCTGGCAACTTAAGCTGGACAATGCAAACTCCAAACTGTGCACATTCAACAGCCCCTTAGGCAGGTACAGGTCTCCTCACGTGCCGTATTGCTTCAGCCCCTGAAGTGTATCACAAGACAATCCACATGATACATGATTATTATATAAGGTGTGGACACATCTATGGATGACATCATAATATGGGGAAGCACAAAAGTTGAGCATGATGAGAGACTGAACGATTCCTGAAAGCAACCAGGAAGGCCAACTTGAAATGAAAGAAAGATTTACCAGCTGAAAGCTCTCAGAGAGGATGGTTGAAGGTGGAAGGTACATGCTAGGGCAGAGGCACCCGGGAGGGGAAGGCGAGGTGAAGGCCCTGGTAGGACTGTGTGGATGGCTCACTGCTTAGGTGACGAGAGGCTGGGCGGAGAGGCGCTGGAGCTCGGAGACTGGAGGCGGATATCATCTTGGTTTTGTTGACCCTGGAGCTCCCAGCAGGCACATCTGGTCCTCATCAACAATCCCCTGATGCAGTGTCTCAACCCTGGCTCTTCTCTTCCTTGCTGCCGGTTGACCACAGTTCCTGCTCTCTCCACAGTAATAGTGTAGCAGTACAGCTATCATTTCAACATGTAAACTGATGGATGGTCTGATGTTCTTCTCTTCACAGAAATATGTAAAGTTGAAATACTGAAGGCAGAACCTGGGCTCCCTGTATCAGGATCTTTGGAAGTATCTGTGAAAACTTGAACATACGTGTGATAAATCTTCACCTGAAACTGCAATATACTCCTTTGTTTTTATGGAGCTGCCATTTTCCCTGAATGTGAGAGTCAGCTACAGCAGAGGTAAATGGCCGAGGTGGTGTAACTGCTGGAGGTATGGTTGGTGTGAATCCTTTTGGCTCTGTTCTAATTGATCTACTTTATATTCTGCTGCTGTCTGTGTCACTGTCCAGCCAAAACTCAAACCCAACAAGGTAAATCAATGAAAGTAACCCAAGTAAGAGATAACTGTGTAATTACTCTTAGCAACAGTACTGTGTTAGAGACAAATGGAATCTCATGTAATATGCATTATACCCAACACTGGCCCTGACAAATATTCAATATTACAAAACAATAAAATGAATACTTAAACTAATAAAACTAAACTCAAACTATGCGTTTAAAAAAACTCAGAACTAAACTTTAAAAACAGCATTGGGATTTAGTTAAAACTAGACTGAAAGCTACAGAAATACAAACAATAAAAAGGTCAAAACTATTAGAACCTTTTCTAAACACAGATAAACAGGCTACTCGCACTTTGTCCATTTTAAAGATTTAAAGCTGTGGTACACTTCTGTAGGTCATCGCTCATAATGCATCTGTCCCTTGAGTTCAAAATGACCACACAGTGCTCTCAGTCTGTAAGGTTGCACTGGAGAAACTACAAAGACAACACTATATTAGGTAAACACAAACTGATTTTCATTCTATAATCCATCCATATCGTTACTCATCTACATTTGTATTTTTCCCAACGCACAGTATGCTATTTCATTTTATTTCCTTTTTGTTTTTTGTTTCTCTATGTCCCTCTCTTTATTTCAGGCTTTATGAAACCTGAACTCCAGCACTTATTTGTCCTTTGACTCCAGAATTTGATATTTAAGCACAGTGACATGAACATCTGGCAGTAGACAAGAATTTGAGGGAACAAGGGAACGAGAGAGGGAGGGGGTTACTGATTCTTTTCTGTATCTTTCACTCATTCCAAGAGCTCACTGTACTGAATTAATCTGTATAAAAAAAACTAATACAAATATTGTTGAGTAAAAAAAAAGGGCTGGTTTGTTTGTTTTTCTTTATCGTGCAAGAAATGTGCTTTACACAAGGGAGTGATGAAGGGACAGGTTAGACAGAGTTAGAGATTATAAAGAATAATAATGACACAGAGAAAGTTGAATGACAATTTACTTAACTGAGGCAAACAGGAATAAGTTAGAGAACTATGATGATACCTAATCATTTTTGTGCCTCGAGAAAAGTGTGCATGAGGGTATGAAGGTGAGTGGGGTTCAAAAGAAACCCAAATAAAATCAATAAGATAATAGAGAGATATATATGATTACAAGGAAAGAAAGAATTGCTTTATTGTGGGTACTCATCGCTAATGCCTCATTATTATCAATATAAATATGTGAACCCATAAATGTTGTATATTACCAAAGAGAGAGAGAGAGAGAGAGAGAGAGAGATGAAAAAAAATTAAAATTAAAATTAATGAAATTATTATTATTGTTATTTTTGTTATTATTATTATTATTATTATTATTATTATTATTATTATTATTATTATTTTTTTTATTATTCATATATTTTCTTTCTGCTGTACTTAAAAAAAAGGTAAAACTGCACAGCTCTGTTAGTTTAACATTAATCTTTGGTATTCTGTAATTGTTTATTTTGTGTTTTATTCCTATTTAGGCTTTAGCAATGATTACGTATGTTTGCATGCTAAAAAAAGCCCTTTGAATTGAATTGAATTTAAATTGAGAGAGAGAGAGAGAGAGAGAGAGAGAGAGAGAGAGAGAGAGATGCATAACAAGAACAACCCTCTGATTGGAACAGATCACTGAAGAGCTGAAGCTGGGTGGACCGGTCTCACTGAGTGATTTTAGGGTGATGCTGGACCAGCTGGAGGCGGTCAGACCGGGCTGCAGGTGCTCGGCCTGATGTACTTACGATGTTGGTTCATTTTGAACTCTCATTTTGTTGTGTTATTCTGTAATGACGCGTATCTTGATCTCCTCCTTTGTGTTTGTGGCTGCTCTGTCTGAAACTCTGTGAACTGGGCTGCTGTCTATCTTAGGACACTATTTTAAAAGAGATGTTTAATCTCAATGAGTTTTTTCCTGGTTAAATAAAGATCCAACTAAATAAATAAAATATCAAATCAATCAATCTAGAAAGGGTTTTGACAAAAGTTCTCTTGGGGAGGACCCCCCTCTTGTTGGACATGCTGGACTCCAGTGGCTACAGCCACTACTACTCAAGCGACAACCTCCGGTCTCAAACGATGAAGCCCATGCGGAAGTCGAAATAGTGGATCACTTCAAATATCTCGGAATCACCCTGGACAATAAACTCAACTTTGATCAACACACCACTGACATTCACAAACGCTGCCAACAAAGACTCTCTGCCATCCGCAAACTTAAAGATTGTTCATGAGGGATACGGCCTGAGGGAAGAAGCTGCTCCGGTGCTGGGATGTTCTGGTGCTCAGAGTTCTGAAGCCCTGGCCGGAGGGCAGCAGGTCAAAGAGGTGGTGACCCGGGTGAAAAGGGTCTGTGAGGATTTTCCCTGCCCTTTTCCTCAACCTGGAGGAGTACAGTTCCTGGAGGGATGGCAGGCGGTCCTCTCTGCAGTCCTGACTGTCCGTTTCAGTCTCCTCATGTCTGATTTGGAAGCAGAACTGAACCAGACAATGAGGGACGAGCACAGGACAGACTCAATGACTGCAGTGTAGAACTGTTTCAGCAGCTCCTGTGGCAGGATGAACTTCTTCAGCTGGCGGAGGAAGTACAGTCTCTGCTTATCCTGTCTTGATGTTGGGTCTTTGTTAATAATAGAACATAGAGTGGTCTAGAGCTGCCCTGTTTGGAAAAGTGTCTTGAGATAACGTTTGTTGTGATTTGGCGCTATACAAATAAAGATTGATTGATTGTTACTTCTGCATCATTTTGTTTTAATCACCCCTTCATTAATAATAATAATAATAATAATAATAAATTAATAATATTAATATTATTATTATTAATAATAATAATAATAATAATAATAATAATAATAAATAGGACTTATAAAGTGCTTTTCTAAGTACTCGTGAAGAGTGAAAAAATAAAAATAAAGTAAATGAAATATAAAAAACTGATGTGGGGGGAGCAGAGGTCATGTGTTGTAGGCTTTTTGGAAGAGTTGAGTGTCCCTCTAACATTTGAGCCAGCTCTTATTTTAGTTCAGGGGTGTCAAACATACGGCCCGCGGGCAAAAACCGGCCCGCCAAAGGCCTGCGGGATGACTTCGCAAAGTGAAAAAATGACAGAGAAGACATTCACTGCAGTTGTTCAATAAAAGTAACTGCTATTGAAATTTGTCCTCTAGGGGGCGCATACAATCAAACGGCTGATGGAGCGCTCCTGAACGACGCTCCATAACTTTTTTTCTGAGGGTGAAAAAGAATATTTGCAGTTTGCATAATCTGGTTGAATTTCCTAGACTTTTTAGAGCACTTCAAGATCCATCACTAAAGTTTAGGTATATGTGGATCCACTATTTTAGAAAGGAGCCTCATATCGTGTATGTGCTTACCATACTGTGGGTGCGCCATAGGTGCGCTCCTTCACTAATACAGTACTGTGTCAGGTGACTGGGAAACCTGTGTGCTTGGTGTTTTTCGCAGCAGGTTTCAGTCCCTAAAGAATATCATATTCGACCCGACTATAAGACTCATCATTGCAAAAAAAGAACTATGTTTTGTGAAAAGATAGTTCATTAAATGTACATACTTCAGAATGTACTTTTACTTTTTTGCACTGAAACAAAGGGAAAGATTTGGAGTTGTTGTTATTTATAGGTTATTATGGTCTGGCCCACTTGAGATCAACTCGGGCTGTTTGTGGCCCCTGAACTGAAATGAGTTTGATTTAGACACTCAAGAACTGGGCCTGTTGTCAAACTACCTTCTGATTTGAGACTGCAAAATGAAGAGCCTTGAAACAGCTGCTGAAGCAGATCTTCATCAGTCCCAGCTGTGTGTGTGTTACTGCCTGTCACACACAGGAGGTGCCCTTTCTTCTATTCTTCCTCGCCCTGCCCCTCTCACAGTCTGAGGACACTACTGACCCACTTTTCCTCTCCTTAGTTTCAGCCACACTCAACTCTTAAAGTCCAGTAAAGACTCCTCCGCGGTGTGAACTTGTGATTCACGGTGGATATGTACAAAGTGCGCACTCTCCTTTCTGGTTCCTGAAAAGCTCCTTCCTCTGGAGTCTTCATCATGTACTGATCATTCCGAGCAGGGAGCATTAAATATCACCTCGGGGCTCTGTCTGTGATTCACCGTCATGAGTGGAATCCCCTTCACCTCTCTCGTCGTCAGGTCGGATTCTCCAGGATGCGGATCCATGGCAGAGTAGCCGTGGTCAGGTCGGCTGCAGGATGCGGATCCATGGCAGAGTAGTCCTGATCGCAGTCTGTTTGGGAGTTTTCCTACTTTTGTACTTTCTGCGGACCAACGCTGCGGAGGATCTGCTGTCGAGAGGAGCTGTGGTGGAGGGGGGACACGAAGACTCTGTCCCATCGCCCTCCGAGCTCAGGCGGAATGTTGGAGCAAAGTTTGCGCAGAAAGCCCCCTCTGGAAAGGGTGCGGGTCTGGAAAAACCTCCTGGAGCGCGACAGAAGAAGTCCAAACCTAAAGACAGAGCCAGCGGCGCAAAGACGAAGAGGTCAGTGTGTTGTGTTGTTTTGCAGTTTGAAGTTTCCATCTGGTCCACGCCTGTTTGCGTTTATCCACGCACTGCTGCTCCGCTGACTTCTGTGGGGAATGTTATCTCTCCACAGAAAGCTGCACATGAGTGTGTTAGTGTGTAACCATGCTCTGAAACAAACCCTCTATTAATACAGAACATTCTGCTCAACATCCTGTTCTAGAAGACACTCTTCAAACATCTGTCTGCCTGACGGAGTGTATCTCTTTCATCTCCACTTATTCTCTGGATTATTAAACATGCTTTACAGAGAATGGACAAGTCATCTAGATTGAAGTGGTCAGGAACATCAAATACATGACCCCCTAAACTTCATAATCTGACCCTTGAGCTTATTAGGTAGAATCAGGGGCGTGTCCAGAACTTTTTGACCGGGGTGGCCCAACTGAGGCTCTCACATAGGCAGGGGTGGCCAGTGCATTTACAAATAAATAACATTTACCCTTTCTGTCTTCACAACCTACTTTCATTAAAGTATTTAACAGTTGTTATATTCCTTTTGACTTAAAGGTGACATATCACGCTTTTTTCATCAATATATATTGGTCTAAGAGGTCCCCAAAACATGTCTTTAAAGTTTATGCTCAAAAAAACACTTTGAAATCAGATTTTGGCATGCCTGAAAAGCCCTCTTCTTCAGTCCTCCTCAGAACACTCTGTTTTCTCTCTGACCACGCCCCCTCAGGAAGTGGATGTGCCTCGGCTCTCCAGCACGTTGATCTAATGTTTACATGTTGGCTGAATATACACGGCTGCTCACAGACCCGCGTTACTTCAACCCTCTGAATCTGATCCAGAATCTGATCCTGACGGAGAGGCGCCTGTAGCAGGACCTTTTCTGAAGGATTGGTCACAGATTTAGTGTTTCTTGTTGTTTTATTTATCAGTATGTCGACGTGTGTCTTGGTACACAGCTATGTGGCTATGCTAACTAGCGCTAGCACTTATCCATGATAAATAAAAATCATCCACTAGATCTTCAAATCTGCAGATGTGGGGAGTAAAACCGTCCTCTACCAGAAAGGCAGCAGGACCTTTCTGAAGGATTGGTCACAGATTCTGTGTTACTTGTTGTTTTATTTGTCAGTATGTCGACGTGTGTCTTGGTACACAGCTACAGCTACGACATGTAGCTATGTAGCTATGCTAACTAGTGCTAGCACTTATCCATGATAAATAAAAATCATCCACTAGATCTTCAAATCTGCAGGCCTGGGGAGTCAAACCGACCTTTGTGTTTATTAAGACAGCCTACAACTAGCATGCCTCCCTCCTAAGCTCCTTGTTAGCACACATTTGTGCAGGTAATGAAAAACAGAGGAGGGATTCAGTATTATTTTATACAGTCTATGGGCTGAACAAGCTCCGAGCTCTGACTCCGTGACAGACCGGATATTGTTGTTACGTAACAAAAACACGGAAGTCTGAAACGGCTGGTTTCACACACATTTACAGAAAGGTGGAGAAATCAGAACAGGGGCAGAATGGAGTTTTTTTATTCTCGGGGGGTTTGTAGACAGGGACACATATTTCAGGTAGAGAACCATTAAAAAGTCCATTTTGCATGATATGTCACCTTTAAAAAAAAAAAAACATGACAAAGTGGCATACACCTTCTAATTCTTTAAGGACTTTCAAAAGATGTTTTTTCAAAGTCTCATTTGAGGGCACTAATAAAGAAATGTACTGTCAGCCTTTTAACTCATCCCAAATTATAGATTTTAACAGAAACCCCTCCTCTGACAAGGCAAACAGCCAATCATAGTTTAGGATTTTGGGATGGCCCCTGGGGTGGCCAATTTGATTTCAAGGGGTGCCAGTGCCACCCTTGGCCACCCCTCTGGACACGCCACTGGGTCTATTCCTCACAACCCCCCCATCTGCAGGAGCAAAGGTCACATTGAAATAAATGAAGCCCACGTAAGAAGGACTAAAAATGAGCAGTGGATGTTTGTATAAAACTATTGTGAAATACAGGAATTGTTTAATAGTGACTCAAACCCCAAACATATGTCTGAGATTTCCTTTCAGGAGAGCAGAGCCGGCCCTAACTGACTTGGTGCCCTAGGCAGGATTTTAACTGGTGCCCCTTGTATTATAACCAACTCCAACAACCCCATCACACATACACTGAAATACAACCGACATCCAGCTTCATGTTTTACAGGTTTCCTTTGTTTTAGAATAAAAATGACCTCAAAAAGAACATTAATAAAATGATAATAACACTGATATTTAGCAGGAAAATAATTATACAATTTCAAAATGCAAAATGTAATAGTAGTATAATTTATTCAGTTATTATATTATTATTATTATTATTATTATTATTATTATTATTATTATTATTATTATATAACACAATCATTTTCACAGTGTAGACACTTTCAACCAATCAACAGTCATGTATTAAGTGATGACTGAAAAGGCAGAAGTAAAATGCTTATTATAGCCTAGCCTACGTTTTCTATCTAATGACGCTAACAGCTTCCAAAGTGTAAAGAAAACAACAACAACAAAACAAAAACAGGTCAATCATGAACTGAACTGATTTGCATACCATTCTTTTTAAAACCAAAAGCAAATCAAAAGCTTTTAAATGTTTACTGACATCATTCTGCAATTTAATCCAAAATTTAATTAGATAAAACAATATTGTTTATCCTATTATCTCCACGTTTTCTTCCTCACTTATTCCAGTTGCAAGCAGCGCCCCCTATGGATGGCCGGCACTCCTAGCATTTGCCTATACTGCCTACGCCACTGGCCGGCCTTGCAGGAGAGTGTTTTCCTCCTTAGTGGTCTTGAAAAAGCTGCCTCCCTGCAGATGATCTGGTTGTCACAATGATTCTGCAGCCTCTTCTACTGAGTAAATATGTACTTTGTCAGCTACTATTTCTGGTGAAGGATGAGAGGATACATATTGTGTCTTCTATTTTTCTAATTTTAGCCTCATCCCTAGCATTTCCTCCTGGGTTGAATGCCAGCAAAGCCTCAGTGGAAATGAGGTAGTGCTGGAGATAGCTGCTTAGCAGGAAGGCTGTTATGCATTCAGTTCCTGGAGTTTTGAAAGTTAAATGTTGTCCCATTCTGGCATGTTGGATTCCAGTTGCTCAACATGAGTTCAATGGATGAAAACACAGGACTGCAGGCGGGCCAGCTGGGAGACTAGTCAGGATCAAGGGAAGGATGAGCTCAGCAAAGTACAGAGAGATTCTTGATGAAAATCTGCTCCAGACAATCTGGACCTCAGACTGCAGTGAAGGTTCACCCTCCAACAGGACAACGATCCTCAGCACACAGCCAAGATAACAAAGGAGTGGCTTCAGGACAAGTCTTTGAATGTCCTTGAGTGGCCCAGCCAGAGCCCAGACTTGAACCTGATTGAACATCTCTGGAAAGACCTGAAAATAGCCGTCCGTCCCTCTGTCCGTCCGTCCGTCCCTCTGTCCGTCCGTCCGTCCGTCCCTCTGTCCGTCCGTCCGTCCCTGTCTGTCTGTCTGTCTGTCTGTCTGTCTGTCTGTCTGTCCGTCCGTCCCTCTGTCCGTCCGTCCCTCTGTCCGTCCGTCCCTCTGTCCGTCTGTCCGTCCGTCCGTCCCTCTGTCCGTCCACTGTGTATCTACCGTGCATGGGGAAAGTGTTCAGACCCCTTCACTTGTTCTACATGTTGTTATGACACACCCTTATTCCAAAATGGATTAAATTCATTTTTCCCTCAACATTCTCCACACAATACTCCATAATGACAAAGTGAAAAATGTTTTGTAGAATTTTTTGCAAATTAATTAAAAATAAAACACTCAAATATCACATGTGCATAAGTGTTCAGACCCTTTACTCAATACCTTGTTGAAGCACCTTTGGCTGTGATTACAGCCTCCAGTCTTCTCAGGTATGATGCTATAAGCTTCACACACCTGGATCTGAGTTGTTTCTTCCATTCTTCTTTGTGTAATTCTTTCAGCTCTTTCCAGAGATTCTCCCAGTTCCTCCCACTGAAAAACATCCCTACAGCATGATGCTGCCACCACCATGCTTCACTGTAGGGATGGTATTGTCCAGTGGTGCCTGGTTTCCTCCAGACCGGACGCTTGGCATTCAGGCCAAAGAGTTCAACCTTGGTTTCATCAGACCAGAGAATGTGGTTTCTCATGGTCTGTGGTCTTTATCAGAGCGAGTCCACCACATTGAGTGAATCCACTGCAATAGTGATGTGTATTTGCTAGAATCTGGTGATAAGCTATGTCTCCCCAAACTGGGGTGACAGTGTACTTGATACTGCTATGATGGGATACTATGAGCAGGCCATATATTGTGCCTTTTTATCAGAATAGTTGCGCACATCTTATCAAAATATTGACTTTATTATTTTGGGTTACAAATGAAGACCTCTAGGGCTGCACGGTGGTGCAGTGGGTAGCGCTGTTGCCTCACAGCTAGAAGGTTCCTGGTTCGAATCCCCAGCCGGGCGCATGTTTGCATGTTCTCCCTGTGCATGCGTGAGTTCTCTCCAGGTACTCCGGCTTCCTCCCACAATCCAAAAACATGCTCACTCTAAATTGCCCGTAGGTGTGAGTGTGTGTGTGAATGGTTGTCTGTCTCTCTGTGTTAGCCCTGTGATAGTAGTTGACCTGTCCAGGGTGTACCCTGCCTTCCGCCCGAAGCCAGCTGGGATAGGCTCCAGCCCCCCGTGACCCCTAACGGGATGAGTGGTCAAGATAATGGATGGATGGATGAAAACCTCTAAGTACCGAATGCTGGTGAATTCTTGGATTTGGTGACTGGCGGGTAGATTTAAGAGGTCTCACTGCCACATAATGGGTTAATGTTCTAACCAAAATAGTCACATAATTAAAATCAAGTTCAGACTGTGTTACCGCATTCAGCTGCAGCTCCTCTGTCCTACTATGAGCTGTTTCCTTCATAGGGACAGGCTGACACTCAGACATATGCACGTGAGCTCAAATACAGGAAAGGCCCATTTAGTTTTGGTTGCTATGAACCTTTCTACCAACATGTTTCTATTGTTATAAAAAACATTCCTGAGAGATGACGAGTGAGTTAGCCCCCCTCTTCACTGCGATGACCACAGTTAGCCAATACAACATCTGGTGGTTTATTACACAGCACAAACTTGTCTTGATTGTACAACTCCAATTTAAAAAAGCTGTCAGGACAGGGTGTGACATAATCACACAAAAACAGATTTTGATGGTTTGCAAATCATTCAGACCCTCCTACATTTTATTGAAAATAGTGCAGAGGTGACAGGAAAATGAAAAATCTAATTGTTTCTAAAAAATATATATGCTCATTTAAAATTTGATGCAAGCTACATATTTCATGAAGTTAGGACAGGAACAACAACACACAGGATTAATTGAGGCACCACCTTTTTTTACTAGCAGGAACTATAACTTATAACTACTGTTACACAGTGTGAGTCTGAAAAGTAGGAATAAAGCATTAGATGATAGAACTTCTTAAATCAATCTCTGAGTTGTTTAAGTGCCTCTGCAGTAAATGAAGTATTAATCCGAGATAAAAGGTGAATTAAATGTTAATAAATAAAGCAATAATAATGTTGGAACAATAGAATAGAAAGATGGATCATTTGATGAAATAATATCATACAGTAACCAAAGTTTGGTAGAAATATGACATGAGGGGAATATGGACAATCTGAGCTCTACATCAACCCATTGATCACTGTTGAGGATTGTAACCATCGTGCCCTGTTTGACACCTGGAGTACATATGAAGATACCAAGGTGAGGTCAGGAAACCTGGCTCCAAAGTGTCCCCTGGATTAGTTGTGGCATGTGTTGAATGGTTGCACAGTGGTCTGGCTGCTTGGTGTCTGAGGAAAGCTTGGATCCAATGATTGAATGCTTGAGTGAATAACTAAGGAGAGATAACATTGATGTCCGGTCTGTATTACTTCATAAAGCTACTTAAACCACAAGCACATTTTTCAGAACAATGAAATGTTTGGAGGACATTTTTTTTCACCTGAGGAGAACACTTAACAGATTTAAACTGAGGCGAAAGGGAACAAACTTTGACGTGTACAGAAAGAGACGAGGAAGAGACTCAAGACTGACTCTTGCAGATTTCTGATGTGGATCTGGTCTGCTGACCCTGCATCCTGTAAAGATGCAGATATTGCTGTTCCAGGATCCTTCCTCTAAGAGCACTGATGTCCCTGGTTTGTTTTTTAAATTGTCTTGGGTAATGTTCACCAATGTATGATCCCCTCGAACATTCAATTTATACTCACTAAGAATCTGTATGTGAATCCAGTGATGGCTGAAGGCTGAGTTTTTGCCACTTAAGGCTTTAAGTGCAAGACAATCTCCTGGTAACCTTTTCTTGATATGATGATGATCCCAGGGAGTTTTATTCTTACACTTCAGATTATGAAGACTATAAATACAAACCTTTGTACAAATACCAAACTCCTTAAGTTTGACCACAGACTATAATCAATAATACAGTCATGGCCAAAAGTTTTGAGAATGACACAACTATTAATTTTCACAAAGTCTGCTGTTTCAGTTTTTATAATGGCAATTTGCATATACTCCAGAATGTTATGAGGAGTGATTAGCTCAACTGCAATTAATTGCAAAGTCCCTCTTTGCCTTGAAAATGAACTTTATCACCAAAAACACATTTCCACTGCATTTCAGCCCTGCCACAAAAGGACCAGCTAACATCATTTCAATGACACACAGGTGTCACACACATTAACACAGGTGTGGGTGTTGATGAGGACAAGGCTGGCGATCAATCTGTCATGATTGAGTGAGTGGACACTTTAAAAGGAAGATGGTGCATGACACCATTGTTCCTCATCTGTTAGCCATGGTTACCTGCAAGGAAACACGTGCAGCCATCATTGCATTGCACAAAAAGGGCCTAACAGGGAAGTTTATAGCAGCGAGTAAGATTGCACCTCAGTCAACCGTCTATCCAATTATCAAGAACTTCAAGGAGAGAGGTTCAATTGTTGCCAAACAGGCTCCAGGGCACCCAAGAAAGTCCAGCAAGTGTTATCCAGCAGGTGTTGAAGGTGTTACAGCTGCGGGATCGGGCCACCACCAGTGCAGAGCTTGCTCAGGAATGGCAGCAGGCAGGTGTGAGTGCATCTGCACGCACAGTGAGGCGAAAACTTTTGGAGGAAGGCCTGGTGTCAAGGAGGGCAGCAAAGAAGCCACTTCTCTCCAGTAAAAACACCAGGGACAGACTGATATTCTGCAGAAGGTACAGGGACTGGACTGCTGAGGACTGGGGTAAAGTCATTTTCTCTGATGAATCCCCTTTCCGATTGTTTGGGGCATCTGGAGGAAGGCTTGTTCGGAGAAGACGAGGTGAGCGCTACCATCAGTCCTGTCTCTTGCCAACAGTGAAGCATCCTGAGACCATTCATGTGTGGGGTTGCTTTTCGGTCAAGGGAGTGGGCTCTTTCACAATCTTGCCTAAAAACACAGCCATGAATAAAGAATGGTACCAGAACGTCCTCCCAGAGCAACTTCTCCCAACCATCCAAGGGCAGTTTGGTGATGAAGAATGCCTTTTCCAGCATGATGGAGCACCTTGCCATAAAGCAAAAGTCATAACAAAATGGCTCGGGGAACAAAACATTAAGATTTTGGGCCCTTGGCCAGGAAACTCCCCAGATCTTAATCCCATTGAGAACTTGTGGTCAATCCTCAAGAGGCGGGTGGACAATCAAAAACCCACAAATTCTGACAAACTCCAAGCATTGATTATGCAAGAATGGACTGCCATCAGTCAGGATTTGGTCCAGAAGTTGATTGACAGCATGCCAGGGAGAATTGCAGAGGTCTTGAAAAAGAAGGGTCAACACTGCAAATATTGACTTATTGCATGAATTCTGTGTAATTCTCAATACAAGTTTTTGATACTTATGAAATGCGTCTAATTGTATTTCATTATACCATAGAAACATCTGACAAAAACACCTAAAAACCCTGAAGAAGCAGACTTTGTGAAAATTTAATATTTGTGTCATTCTCAAAACTTTTGGCCATGACTGTACATTCTGTCTTTATTTCCTTATTGCATTCTGTGGAAGAAATATCATTGACTTCTTTTTTCCTCCCTGTCTTCTCTCTTTTTCAGTAAATTGAGAAGTAATGTTGCTCGAGCTGTTGCAAAGCGTCCAGAGGAGATGATGCACCTGGCTGTGGTGCTGTGTGGAGATCGACTGGACGAGACCCTCGCTATGGTTAAATCAGCCATTCTGTTTAGTCTGAAGAGGATCAGGTTCCATATCTTTACTGAAGACCCTTTGGCCCCAGAGTTGAAACAGAAGGTCAGAATCCTCCAACAGTCCGATGACTTGTTGAATACAGAACAGATTGATGTATCACGGGGACTGTTCCTGTAACCTAGGCCTATAGAAGCTTTTCTGATTTCTGATCATTCCACTTCATGTTCAATATTCTTCTCTTTGTGGTAGATGCTTTTAAGTTCAGAGCAGCATTTAGTCTGCATCTTTGACTGACAAGAGAACAGACATTTAACCTTTTTATCTCATCATGACGTTAAATATAACAACACATCCTTTTCTCATGGACCATCTGATTCTTTCTAATGAATGTCACTTTGTACCTTTAGTCTAACGTTTAAAGGGACAGTGTTTAAACATCAAAATGGTTTAAATGAAGTCTAATTAATTGTATATGTACACATACTTGCTGTTCCTTACTGTGATTGTTTAACGGGTAATCTAGGTGAAGTGTGTAGAAGTATTCTGAGACCTTCATTTTATATGATTTGATGAAGTTTAAATTGAAATTGTTAGAACTATAGTGGCATACTCTGGACATTAGTGTGTATCTTATTTATTGAATCTTTTTGGGTAAAAGTTCAGCTGCTGGCTGTTCCCATGCACAACCACACACACCAGCAACATGTGTGTGTATTGTTTTTGCATGCTTATATACAACGTTTGGATAATCAGAATGATGTGAGGTAATAATGTCTCTTTCTCACATTATGTCTTGGACTGAACTGTTTCCTTTTATGTGCTGTGTTTTCTTCCAGCTGAGTCAGTGGCCTCCCTCTGCCTTAGCCAGGTTCGAGTTCAGGATATACCCCATAACTTTCTCTGTGGGGAACGCCGACGAGTGGAAGAAGCTCTTCAAGCCATGTGCTGCCCAGAGACTCTTCCTCCCTGTAAGGTTTCAGCACTTCACAGTTTGAAAAACATAATTCATGTTTTACATGTATACTTTTCAAGCATTTTACAAACTCATTTTTGTTCTTCGTAGTTCCTGTTACTTCCAGATACTTCAATCCACAACTTGTTGCGACAAATAGTGAAACTGTAGTGCAGTTAAAGTAGTAACTGAACGTTTCCATCGCTGGCAATATGGAACTCTGTGAGGTACTAGTGTGAAAGGCAATAAATAGTATTTAATGAAGACTGTTAATTATCATATTACAAGCATTGTTGAATGGGTCCCAGCACTGCTCACTTTGTAGCTGTCAGGGTACGTCAGAGTCAATAAACAAGCACATCTTTTAGTGGAATGAACAAAACAGTTAAGTGTTACTGCCTGTGGCCAGTTAGAAGTCCAAATGTGTTCATTATGCATTGTCAGGGCTGTATGTTAACTTTTCTGCAAATTACACTGGTGCCACAGAGGTTGAAAGTCTTGCAGAACAAGACAAAAACTGCCTTTCACATCTCCAAAACCAACCAGGAAGAGTGCAGTTCATCTGTTGTTCCTCTGCATTGAACATTAAATCCCTTCTCCCCTCTTCATCCTTACTTTCTGTTACCAATGTTTCTTCAGCATCAGTTTGTGTATGTACACATTCCCATGTCTCCCTCCACGGAGGCCCATTTATATTCAGTATTCAATTCAATATTCAATATTGATACATTTGAAATGTAGTGAGTCCCAAGGGTCCACAAGAAGAAATGTAATGGGTTCCAAGTAAATAAAAATATCAACAGATATATAAGTAGAAGGGGTGTAACGGTGTGGCAGAAAGTCGGATCGGTTCACAGTATAGATCCTAGTTTTGTACACTTTCAGTACAGTAAGGGAAACAAAAGTAATGCACACACATATAGACATATATGATTTGTGTGTGTGCATGCCCATTATGTATATTCAGTTTTCAGCCATAGATGAGGGAGGCCATGGCATTGACCCCCTGGCCTATAGAACCTTCAGGTTACACAGTTTGTTAAAAGGTACCTCTCATGACCCCCTGATTTTCTGTGGAAGGACGCAGCTAGCTGAATATTGTTTTACAATCTCTGACCTATCCATTTGCTTGAAATACAACTTTAAAAACTATTGGGATTGATTCATCTCACTAGGTCATCCTGAAGGACGTGGACTCTTTACTCTACGTGGACACTGATGTGCTGTTCCTGAGGCCTATGGATGATATCTGGAGTCTCTTTAAGTCCTTCAATAGCACCCAGCTAGCAGCAATGGCTCCAGAACATGAGATTCCAAAGATTGGCTGGTACAGCCGCTTTGCACGCCACCCTTTTTATGGAGTCACCGGGGTCAACTCTGGGGTTATGCTGATGAATCTCACACGAGTCCGCAGCACAATATTCAAAGTAAGCTCAACACAATCATTTCTTTACAACGTGAATAATCCTGAAGGATACTGAAGGATCATTTCTTCAGTGGACTGGAAGTGAAGCTTGTGTGTGGACATTGTGTTTCAGAACAGTTTGATCCCCAGTGGCCTATCATGGGAGGAGCTTCTACATCCACTGTACCAGAAGTACAAAAACCACATTACCTGGGGAGACCAGGACCTCCTCAACATTATCTTCCACTACAATCCAGGTACATTCATTTTAACAGTGACCTATGTCAAGTGATCACAACACATTGACATACCCCCAGCAAGAAGCCTCAAAATGCTCGATGGATGAGCCACTGAAGGTGTGACCAGTATTTCCTGCTGCTAAGTACAACCCCAACTCAGGAAAAGTTGGGACATTCAATAAAAATGTTTTATAAAAAACACATTTTTGAGTTTGCAAATCCTTCAACCCTATATTCAATTGGACATGGTGCAAAGATGCATTACAAAATGTTGAACCTGAACATTGTATCCGATATAGAGAGCAATGTATGCTCATTTTAAATTTGATGTCATTAACAGGTTTCAAACAGTTAGGACAGGGGCATGTTAACCACTATGCTGCAGCCCCTCTCTTTAACTAGACGTGGTAAACATCTGGGAACCAGGGGGACCAGTTTCTGGAGTCCTGTTGTGCCATTCTTGCCTGCTATAGGATTTAAGGTGCTTAACAATTCAGGGTGTCCTTTTTCTAATTTTTGATTTTGTGATGGACCAAATGATTTCATTAGGGGGGAAGTCAGGGCTGCAGGCCGGCCAGTTTAACATCTGGACCCTGGAGCAGAGTTACACAGCCAGGCTGTTGTAATACAAGCAGAATGTGGTTTGGCATTGTCTTACTTCAATATACGAGGTTCTCCCTGAAAGTAAAAAAAAACAGCCAGGGTGGCAGAATGTGTTGATCTAAAACGTGTGTTTTGTTCAGCATCATTGAAGCCTTCCCAGATGTGTAAGCTATCCATGCCACGGACTCTTGTGGCTTATTTCCACCAGATCCATGTTGGAGCCGTCTCCACTTGGTCACAGCACCAGATAGGTTTCAATTCTAATCAAACATTTACTTCAACTGGTTTCGTTCTGTTGTGTCTGGCACAGTTTCAGGTCTGGCAATCCAGAACCCTGCAGCAGATACGCAGATAACACAAGTATAGGGTGCAGATCACTTTAGAATAAGCCAAGTACAAAAGCACAGGGACCGATCAGAGGGAGGAGTTGTACAGTCTGATGGCTTCCTGTCCTCCTCTCTGTCACCCCGTCAGAGAGTCAAACTCCACCCCGACAACATCACTGACCTTACAGATCAGTTTATTCAGTCTGTTTGCATCCACTCCCCTCAGCCTGCTGCCCCAGCACACCACAGCAAACAGGAGAGCACTGATCCACCACAGACTCATGGAACATCCTCAGCATCGTCCTACAGATGTTGAAGGATCTCAGCCTCCTCAGGAAGTAGAAGCGGCTCAGGACGTCTTTGTAGACAGCTTCAGTGTTCCTGCTCCAGTCCAGTTTATTGTCCAAGTAAACCCCCAGGTATTTGTAGTCCTCTTCAATGTCCACACTGCCCCCCTGGATGGAAACCCGCTGGGCGCTGCTGTCTTGCTCCTCTTCAGATCCACAATCAGCTCCTTGGTCTTTGTAACTTTGAGCTGGAGATGGTTCTGCTTGCACTGTGTGATGAAGTTGTCCACCACAGCCCTGTACTCAGCTGTGGAGGTGTCAGAGTAGAGGTCAGCAGAGGGGGGGGTGAAGAGGACCCTAACCTGAAGATGGGGGACTGTGAGAAGAGGGAGGAGCAAGGGAGGGCAGTGGAGTAGCTGGTGTAGAGAAAGGGGAGAGAAGTGTAGGAGCTGTATCAAATCTGTTTAAGACCAGATTCAGTTCTTTGGCTCTGTCCAGGCTGACATCAACTCCTCTGCTGCCAGTCACTCTAAAACCTGTGATGGTCCTCCAGACCTCCCTTGTGTTGTTTGGCTGGAGTTTTCGTTCCAGCTTCTTCCTGTAATGTCCTTATCCTGTCCTACCATGGCCATCCGATATTGGATCTCAGCCTTGTTTCATTGGTCCAGTGTCTCCAGATCCTCTGATTCCTTTAATGATATCATGTTCTGTAGATTATGAACTGCTCACATTCTTTGCAGTTTTACTCTGAGGAACTTTATTCTGAAATTGCTGAACTCTGTCCCCACTCAGCCTCTCAGATCAGTGACCTTTACCTCTGAGTCATGTTACCAACCTGCTGCAAATGAACCCTCATTAGATTTTTTTCAACAAACACAAACTTTTCAGTGTTTTGTTGTCCCTCTCCATTTCTGATGTTTGACTCAGGCATGTGTAGGATGGAGAAATCCAAAGTAAGAATACTTTCTGTAGAGGAGGATATTGCTGTTGAACTGATAATTACAGTTCAAGTTCTCCATTCAAACATCTTCCAGGCATCCCAAACCTGTCGTTCTAACCTTCATCAGTTTATATCCTGGGTGCTGTGTGTACTGCATCGGCGAGTGATGACAACATGTGATGTGTATTCACATCTTTGTCAAAGCGTCTTGAGATAACATTTGTTGTGATTTGGCGCTATACAAGTAAAGATGGATTTATTGATTGATTGATGATTGATTGTTATCCCCACTGTGCTCAGGTATCGTCTTAAAATGAAAGTGTGTTTGGGGAAATAAAGAACAACATTGTATTCTTGTGTGTTGTTTTTCAGAGTGTCTCTTCATCTTTTCCTGCCATTGGAACTACAGGCCTGATCACTGTATGTACGGGAGTAACTGTAAGGAGGCTGAAGAGGAGGGTGTGTCTATTCTTCATGGAAACCGTGGAGTGTATCATGATGACAAGCAGCCTGCATTCAAAGTAGTCTATGATGTAATACGAGAGGTAAGTATTTTGTGCATTTGCTATTTTGTTTTGGTATAACATCATAATGCTAATTTACAAAAGATATTTGACCTTTATGTAACGTGGAGATCCCATTAAGTTAAAAATTCTCTTTAATGAGAGAGACCTGGTCAAGGTAGCTGCCGTACAGAATCAACAACACTTTACCAAAACAACAAAACAACAGCATGATCATCATCAGCAGGAAGTTTAAAGGTGACATATCACGCTTTGTTCATCAATATATATTGGTCTAAGAGGTCCCAAAAACATGTCTTTAAAGTTTATGCTCAAAAAAACACTTTGAAATCAGATTTTGGCATGCCTGAAAAACCCTCTTCTTCAGTCCTCCTCAGAACACTCTGTTTTCTCTCTGACCACGCCCCCTCAGGAAGTGGATGTGCCCTCGGCTGTCCAGCACGTTGATCTAATGTTTACATGTTGGCTGAATATACACGGCTGCTCAGAGATCACGTTACTTCAACCCTCTGAATCTGATCCAGAATCTGATCCTGACGGAGAGGCGCCTGCAGCAGGACCTTTCTGAACCATTGGTCACAGATTTAGTGTTTCTTGTTGTTTTATTTGTCAGTATATCGACGTGTGTCTTGGTACACAGCTACGAACATGTATCTATGTGGCTATGCTAACTAGCGCTAGCACTTATCCATGATAAATAAAAATCATCCACTAGATCTTCAAATCTGCAGACGTGGGGAGTAAAACCGACCTCTGCCAGAAAGGCAGCAGGACCTTTCTGAAGGATTGGTCACAGATTTAGTGTTTCTTGTTGTTTTATTTGTCAGTATGTCGACGTGTGTCTTGGTACACAGCTACAGCTACAGCTATGAACATATAGCTATGTGGCTATGCTGATTAGCGCTAGCACTTATCCATGATAAATAAAAATCATCCACTAGATCTTCAAATCTGCAGACGTGGGGAGTAAAACCGACCTTTGTGTTTATTAAGACAGCCTACAACTAGCATGCCTCCCTCCTAAGCTCCTTGTTAGCACACATGTGTGCAGGGAATGAAAAACGGAGGAGGGATTCAGCATTATTTTATACAGTCTATGGGCTGAACAAGCTCCGAGCTCTGACTCCGTGACAGACCGGATATTGTTGTTACGTAACAAAAACACTGAAGTCTGAAACGGCTCGTTTCACACACATTTACAGAAAGGTGGAGAAATCAGAACAGGGGCAGAATGGATTCTTTTCATTCTCGGGGGGTTTGTAGACATGCCAGGGACACATATTTCAGGTAAAGAACCATTAAAAAGTCCATTTTGCATGATATGTCACCTTTAACTTGTACAAATCTTACCTGTAACTTATGCGATGTAAGCCAGTGTACTCGCCAATTTGTTTATATGCCTGCATACGCTGGCTAAATGGTCAAGGTGTGACAGGGCCATTTATTTAGACATTTCAATTGAAACATTTATGCTGCTCTACAAAGATTTTCCCTGCCAGTTTGACTCTCTGCATGAACAAAAGTTAACAGTCTGGAGAAGAAGCTAACAGCAGTATAATAGCAGAAGAAGACAGCTGGATAATGTTGGACAGTGGTGGAAAAAGTTTTGAGATGTGCAAGCCGCTTTGGGAAGAATAAGAAAGAAAGAAAAAGCATATACCTGACACCTGGCACACAGCTGGAGCCTTTGATGGATGGATGTGCCAGGCGCTACTCCTTTAGCTTGCATTGAAACATGATTTAAATCACATCCCCCTTATAGCTGAATTTGATATGAGACCACATGTTGTTGATCTCTACCTGATAGAAATTTAAAAAAAATGCATGCTTGAACATCTTCTTCACAATCAATTACTCAATGAAATGTTAAACCCCAGCTGGGGATGTTGGGATCAACCAGTTTTACTCATAACCACAATTCAAAAGGTGACATCATTTCATAGTATCATTTACAGAACAACTACACACATCGTTTCAACTCAGTGAAAATAAACCAACGTGTAGTGAACATGATGATCTTACAATCTCAATCTTAGAGAGTTAATGTCATCATTAGCTCATCAGATGACGTCTCATCATACAGTCATCTTATTATATTATACTGTATCATTTTAAAGTTTTCATGGGGTGATTATTGTATCAAATCCTTTGTGGCAATGCACACCCCAGACAGACGGACAGACAGGCAGGCAGACACAGACAGACAGACAGAGAGACAGACAGACAGGTAGGCAGGCAGGCAGGCAGGCAGGCAGGAAGACAGACAGACACACAGACAGACACACAGACAGACAGAAAGACACACAGACAGACAGAAAGACACACAGACAGACAGGCAGACACACAGACAGACAGAAAGACACACAGACAGACAGAAAGACACACAGACAGACAGAAAGACACACAGACAGACAGGCAGACACACAGACAGACAGACAGACAGACACACAGACAGACAGAAAGACACACAGACAGACAGAAAGAGACACAGACAGACACACAGACAGACAGAAAGACACACAGACAGACAGAAAGACACACAGACAGACAGACAGGCAGACAGACAGACAGAGAGACAGACAGACAGGCAGGCAGGCAGGAAGACAGAGAGACAGAGAGACAGACAGACAGACAGACAGACAGGCAGGCAGACAGACAGACAGGCAGACACAGACAGAAAGACAGACAGACAGACAGACAGGCAGGCAGACACAGACAGACAGACAGACAGACAGGCAGGGAGACAGACAGACAGACAGACAGACAGACAGGCAGGCAGGCAGGCAGGCAGTAAGACAGGCAGGAAGGCAGACAGACAGGCAGGCAGACAGACAGACAGACAGGCAGGCAGGCAGACAGACAGACAGACAGACAGGCAGACAGACAGGCAGGCGGGCAGGCAGGCAGGCAGGAAGGGAGGCAGACGGGCAGGCAGACGGGCAGGCAGGCAGACAGACAGACAGACAGGCAAGTAGACAGACAGACAGACAGACAGACAGACAGACAGGCAGGCAGGCAGGCAGGCAGACAGGCCGACTGACCGACTGACCGACAGACAGACAGACAGACAGGCAGACGGGCAGGCAGGCAGGCAGACGGGCAGGCAGGCAGGCAGGCAGACAGACAGACAGACAGACAGACAGGCAAGTAGACAGACAGACAGACAGACAGACAGACAGACAGGCAGGCAGGCAGGCAGGCAGGCAGACAGGCCGACTGGCCGACCGAGTATACGGAGGAACAGGAGAATACTGTAATATATTTGAATCCAAACTGAAAATAAATGATACCCACAACTGAAAAAGGTAACTTTGATCAGAGAACTATAACTGTAACTCAGAGAAACATATATTCCCAAGAAAGTTGGACTATCTCTTTGGAATTGGGTTATAGTTTAAGTGAATCTATTTCAACCTATTCTCGGCAAATAAACGTCTCTCTTTTTTATTTTAGACAATCTAGTTCACCTTTCAAAATTCAGAAGAGGTTTCATCTGCAGCAGATGAATTAGTTTCCCTTTACCATGTTGAGATACGCCTCTAAAGTGGAGCTGGGTCATAATTAATACTCTATGATACATCAAGAAATATGTGCATGTGTGCATGCAGTAACGGGACTAACACAGGACAATGTCCCTGTTCCTACAGTTTCCCTTTGAAGACAACATGTTCCAGTCGCTTTTCTACCCCATCCAGACCAAGTTCCTGGACACAGTCAACACCCTCTGTGGTCGCATTCCTCAAGTCTTCCTCAAGCAGATAGAAAAGACCATGAGGAAGATCTTCCAAGAGAAAGTGGTCCAACATGTAAGACCACATCAGTAACTAACAGAGACATTGATTCAGTGTTTTTTCTAACCACTAGGACCATTGTGCCGTGGATTAGGTCTAAAACCAGCACAGTCTGTGTTTGCACTATGGTCAACACTTCCTTGAATGGTGTCACAAACATCACAAACCTCCAGGGACCAAAGTGGTGACAGACTGATGTTTGCAGAGAAGAATACTGTGCAAGTCATGAAACAACAAAGGAATAATGAAAAACAATCTATTATAATGCTAATGTGTAATCCCTGCCCTCTGCTTGATTCTCTTCATCATGTAGTGTTCAGGAAACCTCCAGGTGTCATTCTGTGCTTAGTGGTGTGTAGTCCTCCTTACACACTATGAAGGGACATGAACAAAGTGTGTAACTCACTACCTGATCATGTCAAGGATCTGCAGTTCTGTGTATAGTTCTAGGTGCAGTGGGGCAGGGCAGAGCAGAGAGAGTGTTGAAACTGAATTCTCCACCTTGGCTTAGAGCAGAACTTTGTGCTGAGCAATCTGTTCCTTTAGAACATAACAGCCTCCGGATATTTCATAAAAACAAACCTTTTGCTTTTCGTATTCTCAATTTTTGTGCAAAACTGCAAAATCACTACAAAGTGATCTCAAATGTACACATGAAGCCTGTCTGTTCTCTCGCCATATTATTAACAGACAGCCAAACTCCTAGAAAGATACTCCTGATACTGCAGTTATATGCATTAATGGGACATGAATCCAAACTGATCTCAGTGTATCAAAGCCCCATCAATCATACTTCTGTGCCGGCTCCACGCCCTAGTGGCCGTTGTAGTTGTGAGCACTACATACATCCACGTGGCTCAGCAATACTCTGCCTAAATTCTTATAGGCAGTGTGATTTCTATGCTGATGGAATATAATGCAGCCCAATCACAGGAGATGCAGTCAAAAAACGTGTAGTTAGGCTTCCCCAGACAAACAGGGCTACGTGGATACAGTGTAGGCTGCAGTGTGGATTCAACACAGAAGTTCAAACCAGGCTTAAAGAGACAGTTCCTTTTTTGTGAGAGGTTGTACAGTTGAGGTCAAAATTATTAGCCCCCCTTGTGAAATCAGATAAAACCCTTGATTTCTCCATGAAAATGACCATTAAAAACAAGTATTTATAGTTTATGTGTTTCCAAAATAACAAAGACAAATGTTCACTATGTTTGATTTGGATCTTTTATTGATGCAATGAATTGAAACAAGAAAAGGTAAAAATGGCATGTCCAAAATTATTAGCCCCCTGGCCTTAAGTAATCAATAGTGCGCCCGTTCTGAGCCACACCTGACAACAACCTCTTCAAATAGTTCTTTACTAGGTTGGCACATGTCTCTGAAGGGAGTTTGGCCCATTCTTCCAATGCAAATTGTTCCAGCTGGTCCAAAGTACATGGTTTCTGAGCATGGACATTCACTTTGAGCACCCACCACAGATTCTCAACAGGATTGAGATCTGGGCTCTGTACGGGCCACTCCAGGACCTTGGTTTAGGTGTCCTTTAATAACTGTTTTACCAATTTTGACGTATGCTTTGGATCATTGTCTTGTTGGAAGACCCAGCACCGACCAAAGCCTAGACTAAGAGCAGAGTTCTTCACATTATCCCTCAAAATGTCAAAATAACTTTCTTTTTTCATGATGCCATGCACCAAAACAAGGCTCCCTGTGCCTGAAGCTGCAAAACAGCCCCACAGTACGATGCTCCCTCCACCATGTTTAATTCTGAGGACCGTGTTCTAAGGGTTGAAGGACTCTCCCTTTCTTGGCCAAACGTGAACAACATCCATGTGCCCAAAAAGTTCCATCAGATCAAAGGATGGACTTCCAAAACTCATCTTTACCTTTCAAATGTTCTCGGGCAAACCTCAGTCTGGCTCTGATGTGCTGCTCTTTGAGTAAAGGGGTTCTGCTGGGATGATGGTCCTGAAGCCCACTACGATGAAGATCCCTCACAACTGTGCTCCTTCAAACATCAACTCCAGAGGAGGTCAGGTCAGCAACAATCATCTTGGCAGATGTCCGGGGCTTCTTGCTGACATCTTCGACTACTTTCCTCTCCAAAGTTCTTGAAATCTTGTGTTTTCTACCACGCCTAGGTTTGTTTCCAACAGAGTTTGTCTCCTTGTACTTTGCAATAATGCGACTTACAGCTATTCTAGACACTGTAAAACACCTGGACATGACAGTATATCCTTCCCTCTTATTATGAGCCTCCATTATCTTCTTTCTGAGCTCAAGACTGATTTTCTTCATCTTTGGCATGGTTAGTAAGAGTAGTCTTTCTCAATAACGTGTTCAAGTACCCTGTTTGGAGTCCCTTAAGTAAATCTCAATGCTGTTTGAATGCTCAGGTGTTGTTAGGAAGCCAACAGACCTACAGGTGTTGTTAGGAAACCAGCTGACTGCTCAGGTGTGTTTTAAAAGTAAAAATTCACAGGGGGGCTAATCATTTTGACCACCTCATTTTTCACTATATTTGATATAAAGTTATCCTAAAAATGTATTTTACATTCCAGAATGTACCAAAGCTACTAAAGAACACTGGTGAATGTTTGCTTATATCAAGTTTTATCAATGATTCAAACATTGGGCAGAATTTAAGGAAAATGTTCCAGAATTCCTCGGGGGGCTGATCATTTTGACCTCAAGTGTATATGTTACATGCCACTAGTAATTAAAGCAGCCATAATGGATGCTGCTCAGCTTGCCTCCTTTAATGAGAAACTGCTCAGTGAAACAACACGCAAGCTCAGCTACAGTAATCTGCAGAAGGGGTCCAATCTGCGGGGCCGGAAACAGGCAACCCGACTCTCACAGAGACCACACTGCCCTCAATCTATTGGGTGGAGTATTGCAGAGGGACACCTACACATTGATGCACAAGTATGCAGAGCTCACGTCCGCATCAGGCACTACTGCGTAGAGTCAACTCAGAAGTATACTTAAGTAAGACTATTGATCGTCTTTTTTCAGTGTTTGAAAACAACTCTCAACATTTTTTGCAAAGTATTTATTTATGACTGAATTTTCTTTTTTTTTTTAAATATCTTCAAAAGGTGTTTTCAGAATATCTTTGTATTCCATCAGTTCCAGATATGTGTATGACATGTTTCTGAACGTGTGTCTTGGAAAGAGCATCGTGTTGATGCATCTCTTGAAGCCACTGTTTCCTCCAGCTTCCTGCATATTTACTCCCAGACTGTGTGTACATAAAAGTTTCTATGTAAAGTCTTTTGTTCAGACTCTGTTTTGGTAAACCAAAATTAAAATAATGTCATGAAAGTTTCTCCATTTGCCTGATATTTCTTTCGAGTCAAGTAGGCTGAGATTGAATATTCTGTTACGGGTGTGAGGGTGAACCCAAAAGCAGCACACTGGAGCCCGGAGGAAACAGCAGGTAACAGTCTTTACTAACCCGGTCACACAATGTCTGTTGAGATGCTGGTTTCGCTGTGTGGAGGATCAGGCTGGAAACAGACGAGGAGCAGGCAAATCTCTTGGTCGGGGACAGAAGGCTGAGGTAGTTACCAGGGCAGAAACGAGGAAGGAAGGTCAGGGACAGGCAGGGTCGAAACCGGGAGATCAGTCCGAGGATAAGTGCTGGAGAGTCTTGCATTTGCAGTGAGAACAATCTGGCACTGAGTGAGCTGAAACCGGGACTTAAATACTGGCAGCAGGTAATGAGAAACAGGTGATTTGTGTTGGCTTAATGAGGAGAGTGTGGTTCAGGTAAACGAAGGGGAGTGGAAATGTAGTGGGCTGAGAGGCTGAGCAGGTGTGGCAGGTGATAACTGTGACATATTCAATATGTAATTCATTCTGTGGTTGAAGTCAGAAGGAGAGATTTTGGCTGTTTCACATTCTGCATTGTCCACAGGTAAGGGCAATCTTACTGAGATCTTCCAAGCCATCAATCAATCAATCTTTATTTATAAAGCACCAAATCCCAACAAATGTTCTCCTCAGACTCTTTCCAAACAGAGCAGGTCTAGACCGTACTCTATGTTCTATTATTAACAAAGACCCAACATCAAGACCTGGTCAGATCCAGTACCATCACACAGACAGGACTCAGTCTGATCTCAGAGCACTTTGCAGCATTTAGCAGGTTACAGCAGTTACAGTTACATCACTGTTATGATAATCAGTATAACCCATGAAATAACTTTATCACTTCTTTTACATTGGGGAGGAAATCCTTTCTCCCATGTGTCTGTGTGACATGTGTGTGTGTTACAGTATATGGGGCTACGGCACTTTACTCTCTGCTCTAAGGCACCTTTGTCAGCAAGATCCATGAGCTGTGAGGTCTTCCCTCTACCCATGCCAGAATTGACTTTTTCTCAATGAACAGGTTCACAAAATGATGCAATACAATAACCAATGTCTTACAAGAAAACAATTACACACAAATGTATCCTGTTCCTTTAAAAAGCAGGGGTCCTGGTCCTTAGACAGTTTGTGTAACTGCTGTATCAGACTTAGTTCAACATAACTTAAAAGATCAGTCTTTTTCACATATGTAGACCAAACATTCAGGAACTATATGGTTAGATTAGGCATTTACACAGCAATCACTAAAGTTTGTACCAGTACTCCCATATTCAAATGTTTTGTCCTCAAAGTGTATCTTACCCTCCATAAATACAAATATTCATGTTAGTGTACGTGATGTATTAACCACAGTTATTTTGTATTTGAGTATTTTGTGTTGTGGTGTTGACACCTCGAGGTAACGCTCCTGTGAAGTTGTTGTAGCGCGCATGCGCCAATTCCATCTGTTGCAAAATGGCCAAGTAAAGTCATGAATGTGAATGCTGCAAAGTCTCCTAAATGAATATATAACAGTGTAATACACTTAGTAACAATGAAGTGTATACACAGTGTATACACCTAATTTAAATAACTTTCTTTTAGTCTGCATTGTCAGTAAACAGTGGACAGAAATCAAGAATTTGTGATTTTTGTTGTACATTTTTAAGAGAATATGAATGATAAGAGAAATCCTTTTTTTCCACTCATGGTTAGTGGTCGTGTGAAGCCAAATTTTTAGCAAACAACTGGGTTTACTCTTTGTATATCATAATGACAACAGAAACTACCCAAGAAACCATCAATTCTGCCAGGGTATGTAAACTTATGAGCACAACTGTCTGTGTATATATATACACTACCGTTCAAAAGTTTGGGGTCACTTAGAAATGTCCTTATTTTTGAAAGAAAAGTACTGTTTTTTTCAATGAAGAGAACATTAAATGAATCAGAAATACACTCTATACATTGTTAATGCTGTAAATGACTATTCTAGCTGCAAACGTCTGGTTTTTAATGGAATATCTACATAGGTGTACAGAGGCCCATTTCCAGCAACCATCACTCCAGTGTTCTAATGGTACATTGTGTTTGCTAATTGCGTTAGAAAGCTAATGGATGATTTGTAACACATTGAAAACCCTTGTGCAGTTATGTTAGCACAGCTGAAAATGGTTTTGCTGGTTAGAGAAGCTTTAAAACTGGCCTTTCTTTGAGCTAGTTGAGGATCTGGAGCATCACATTTGAGGGTTCGATTATACTCTCAAAATGGCCAGAAAAAGAGAACTTTCATATGAAACTCCACAGTCTATTCTTGTTCTTAGAAATTAAGGGTATTCCATGCGAGAAATTGCCAAGAAACTGAACATTTCCTACAACGATGTGTACTACTCCCTTCAGAGAACAGCATAAACAGGCTCTAACCAGAGTAGAAAGAGAAGTGAGAGGCCCCGGTGCACAACTGAACAAGAAGACAAGTACAGTAGAGTCTCTAGTTTGAGAAATAGACGCCTCACAGGTCCTGAACTGGCAGCTTCATTAAATGGTACCCGCAAAACGCCAGTGTCAACGTCTACAGTGAAGAGGCGACTCCGGGATGCTGGCCTTCTAGGCAGAGTGGCAAAGAAAAAGCCATATCTGAGACTGGCCAATGAAAGGAAATGATTAATATGGGTAAAAGAACACAGACATTGGACAGAGGAAGATTGGAAAAAAGTGTTATGGACAGATTAATTGAAGTTTCAGGTGTTTGGATCACACAGAAGAAGATTAGTGAGATGCAGAACAAGTGAAAAGATGCTGGAAGAGTGCCTGACGCCATCTGTTAAGCATGGTGGAGGTCATGTGATGGTGTGGGGCTGCTTTGATGCAGGTAAAGTGGGAGATTTGTACAAGATAAAAGGGATTTTGAATCATGAAGGCTATCACTCAATTTTGCAACGCCATGCTATACCCTGTGGACAGCGCTTGATTGGAGCCAATTTCCTCCTACAACAGGACAATGACCCAAAGCACACTTCCAGATTATGCAAGAACTATTTAGGGAAGAAGCAGGCAGCTGGTATTCTGTCTGCAATGGAGTGGCCAGCGCAGTCACCAGATCTCAACCCCATTGAGCTGTTGTGGGAGCAGCTTGACCGTATGGTACGCAAGAAATGCCCATCAAGCCAATCCAACTTGTGGGAGGGGCTTCAGGAAGCGTGGGGTGACATTTCTTTGGATTCCCTCAACAAATAAACAGCTAGAATGCCAAAGGTCTGCAATGTTGTAATTTCTGCAAAGGGAGCATTCTTTGATGAAAGAAAAGTTTGAAGGACAAAATTATTATTTCAAATAAAAATCATTATTTCTAACTTTGTCAATGTCTTGACTATATTTTCTATTCATTTTGTAACTCATTTGATAAATAAAGTGTGAGTTTTCATGAAAAACACAAAACTGTCTGGGTGACCCCAAACTTTTGAACGGTAGTGTATATATATATAAATGTGTATATATGTGTTTGTGTGTATATATATATATATATATATATATATATATATATATATATATATATATATATATATATATATATATATATATAAATAGACGTATATATATATATATATGTGTGTGTGTGTGTAGGCCAGCAGGGCGAGAGCCTTTGTCAAGTATATGATGGTGGGGTTGGAATACAGACTTGCACAGATTTACCTGCAGCCTGAGAAGTATGCCTGGTTTAGGTGATGGTTCCAACTGAGGAAGAGGGCTGTTGCCCTAAACAACTACTTTTTTAATACCTTGGGCCGGGGGCAGGCTAGGGTCATGGTCCGATATTTCCGGAGGGCATGGGCCGAGATGGGCCTGCCAGGAGCCCCCAGCCTCCTGGACATCAGGACAGTCGCCACCTACGTGAGTTTTCGCAAACACCTGGAACTTGTTTTCCACAGAGCAGATATAATCCGTACTGACCCATAGCTGATCTTCTGTTTTTAGAACTTTGAAACTAACGATGCAGAGGTCCGGCAAAGCCTGTCCAATTTCATGTGAAAAAGTGATGACATCTGCTGTGACATAATCCTGTGCCTCCCAAAATTCTTCACTCATAAAAACAGGACTATGAAATCTCCCCCTAATTGTGTTGTTTTTCTAAATGAATTCAAAATAGACCTCAAATCATTGAAAATAATGAAAGGACCAAGAGCTTTAAAGATATATGATTCCCTAAAAGAATTCCCCTCTGAATTGTAAAATGATGACCTTTCCTTACTTCACTTATTAGTGATTTTCTATGTATGTATCATTTTCTCATTTGCCTTAAATGACCAACTGAAGCTGTGTTGTTTCTGTATCCTTAATGATTGTTTATGTACTATGCTCCTTCTGAATGTACCCATTGTTTGTTATGTACATTTATAATAAAGTTGAGAAAAAAGTAAACAAAAGAAGGAGAGGAAATAAGTGGGCCACACTCCGACACAGAGGGGGGCGGTAACGCACCTGAACGCTGAGTGCCGCCCGGCAGAGACCGGAAGAAGAAGAAGAAGAAGAGTCAGACGAAGAAGAGGAAGCAGCCTGTGAGATCGTAGCTTAGCATCCACAGCTAGCTTCCAGTTTAGTTTGGTTGTACTGAAGAGACTTCAACAGGGCGACGACGTGATGGAAATTGGTTCGCTCCAAGACGCTCTGAAAGGTGTGTGTAGTTTGTATAAGTGTGTATTCTTGCTGCTCGGAAGGTGTTTGCTTATATAAACCATCTGAAACATGAAGAAGAAGAAGAAGAAGAAGAGTGTCGCTCTCAGGCTAAGGTCGCTGCTAGCTGCTGAGGACTAGCTTCTGTTAGCGACACAGTTTGTTACACAGACACGTTAAAGCTGATAAAGCAGCCGGGTTAGACCCTCAACGTATACCTGTCTGTAATTAAACCTTGTTATCATCAACGTCTGTCTCCTATATCTAATAAGAACAGATCATTAGTGAAAGGAACTAATACTGCTAGCTAATACTGTTCCCGGTGTTCTGCCGAGTTCCGCTGCCATGTCTAATACAGCTCCATAATGCGAGCTGATAACCGGCTTTGGGTTCAGGCTCTGTATTCACCTGTTTATATGGATTACAGAAGTGTGCTGTGTGAAGAAGGAGCGCGTGTGTTCATACTCTTAGAATAAACTTTGGTCACTAGACTTCCTTCTCTGTATTAAACAGCGCACAGAGTTGACCCTGACGTGCTCATGCGTAACACAGCCGAGCAGCACTTCGACTGGAAGCAATATTCGACATAGCACCGGTTCCGTTGTTGCCGCTGGTCTCAGCAGTGAGCCGATGTTGAACCAGTGGAAGCTTGTCAGTGACCCGCTGGATCACATCCTCAAGTTCTTGTGTGTGTTGATTTAAGGCTGAGTTGAAGATGTTATAATCTGCAGAGAAGAGAACATGATTTATAATACACTTCTATATGTAACCCCTGTCTGTGGAAACAGTGGACATACTCTATTGTAAGTTATGGTGTTTGCAGGTGAACACTAAGTTGGAATAGCCTGAACCCATTAAACTCTTACTTGCCAGGGACTGATTGTTCACCCTCTGCTGTTCTGTCTCCTCAGATTTCGACAAGAAAGCAAAGAAGGAGGCGACCCCTCTCCTGGAGCAGTTTCTATGTCACATAGCCAAGACTGGAGAGACCATGTGAGTGTCCACAGCCGGCCCCTCTTCTTCCTGTACACACATTGTTCTTCTTTCTAGGAGTCTAACTCACTGTGAATGACTGTGTGGGTGTTTCAGCAACATCAGGCACTTTGGAAAAGTACAGAAAGTTCACTTTGAAATGTGTCTGAAGATGTTAGAGATGTGCAGGTCCGCGTAGCTCCTGTACCTATGCAGAGGCCTACGCACGTAGCTGACGTGCACCTCCTCCAAAATGTAACTACATTGCACGAACTGCAAGCCCTGTGATTGGTCCGCTCGGCGGCATTGTATTTCCAGCATTTCCAGCACTTCCTGGATCCCCACTCATCGTCCGTGTATTTCATGTCCTCCTCTCTGTTCTTCATGTAATCATGTCTGTATGATAAACAGTAACATGTATCAGCTGTAGATTAACAGAACACGCTCTGAATCTCTGGGGAAAAGGAAACAGAGATTGGCTTGTGATGTAATGATGACCCCTGCTTGATTTCCCTTCACTTCTAGCAGAATTCATACCCACCAATTGAGAATCTTCACAGGTTTTGTTCAGTCCAGTATGTGATCAAAAGTGGGGAAAGGTACCACAGAAACCGAGCCCCACGTTGTGCACCCTTCTTTTGGAGTATACAAAGTCTACCCGTTCAAACCTAAGTGCAGGAGCTAGACACACTTCCACAGAGAGGAGGGGGGAGGAGAGATCTGACTGGAATATATCTCTCCTAACTTGATGTTGTTCAGTAAAAGGATGTGCCTCAGTGGATTATGATTCAGTTTAATGTATGAACACAAACACCAGCTGAGCACAGAAATGGATCCAAATGGATCTTACAAGACAAAAGATTTCCTGTAATCTGATGTGATCTCAGAAGTAAAGGAGCTCACCTGCAGCCAACATATATCATGACAAAGTTCACAGAAGGCTCAAATAAAGATCTTTATTTTACTAAGTAGGTGTCCTGGGCACAACTTCAGGGTAGAGTCAAGTTTAACCTGGGGTTTAAACTCTAGTTCATGTGGTGCACTTATACAATCAATGTAGTCCAATCCCAGAGTATGACCTTTTTTATCTGTGCACTGTCATATCACAACATGTCATGATGGTTAACCCCGTAGTTTGTTATTGTGCTTCTTGCTGAAAGATTACATTGATTCAGCAGTTTAGCCCCTCTCCTCTCTAAAGGCTGGTTTATTCTTCTGCCCCTACGCAGCAGTGGTCCATATGGACATGAGAACTGCATACTGGTCAGGGCTCCAGAGTGCAACCAATTTGGTCACACATGCCACCAAAATTTTTAAGAGTGTGACAACATTTTTTTTCTAGGTCACACTGGTGCACCTGACGCTGCCCCGGTGAAAAGCGGGCATCATCTCTCTGCTCTCCTGCGACCGAACTCACATTCATGGTAGGATCATATTGTGGTCTAAACCAATAAGAGACAGAGCTCGGGCTGGTCTTTGCCTATGATTGGCTGTGGTCCAAGTTGTGAGCGCCAAAGCAGCCTTACTGAAACGGAAGAAGAACGCGGCGAAACCAGGGAAAATGAAGAGAGGTTGAAATATTGAACGTTTTTTTCATTAAGAAAACAGACCCTACTGTTACAACCAGCCCTGCTCCTGTCATTCTATCCATCCCCACTCCTGAGAGTCCATCCTTCCAAGACACAGAGCCCTCGGTCCCTGGTGAAATGCCAAGCCCCGGTCCTTCGGCGATATCATCGGACTAGGATCCAGAGGAGACAACCGAGTCTGAGCTAGAGCCTGGCCCCGAGACTCAAATTAGAAAGCCCAAATTGTATTCTTTCAGACAGGACTGGTTGAAATAATTCCCCTGGCTGAGGTACGACAAAGGATGGAACACAGTGCACTGTGTTTACTGAATATGGCAGGTCATTGTGCATTCATAAGCGGGTCAACAACATTTTGCATCGAAACTTTAAAAAAAACACACCATGTCTAAAAAACATACTCTATGCACTCTATACAAGTGTACACAGAAAGTGGCCCCTCTCCCAGCTGCATTTCAGTGGCAGGCAGTAATGATCAGGTCAGTGGTGGAGCCAGGCGTGGCCATGGCCACCTGAAAACTGATTGGCCACCCTGAAATTCTTAAACATGATTGGCTGTTTGCCATGTCAGAGGCATTACTCCTATTCAAATCAGCTACTGTGTTTCAGCAAGCTGCAGAGACAGTAGTTTCTGTGGATTTTAATATTGTTTTTGTTGATGCTTTGACTTTGGACAATCATCTTCATTTTGAGTCCTTAAAGAGTTCAGTTCAGCAGATTTAAATGTTGACACTCTGTCCAGTTACATTTTTAATGTTAATGTTAGAAATCTACAAAAATGTAACATTTGTTCAATTATTTTATAAAAAGAAGTTAAAGTAGATGTGATTATTGGAAGTAACCCTCCTAGGTTTGGGGTAAGCCCCTAATGTTTTCCAAGCCTGGCCAACCCTTCAATAGTCAGTGCCCCAGTTTGGCCACCCAAGTCAAAACTGTGTGGCTCCGCCCCTGGATCAGGTCCTCTGAGGAATCAGAAATGATAATCAAATTTAATGTTGCATATAACATTTTCTTTTATATATAATTGTGCATCAAATAAAGAGCATTTCTCCACACATTATTTTTGTTTAAAACTCCTTCTCATTATATGAAAGTTATGGAGAGCGATAAAAAGGTGACTTAATCGTGTTAAAGGCGACGCAATAAAACATTTGGGTGCACCTAAAAAAAAAGAAAAAGTTAGGTGCACCACTGCAACCAATGCAGAAAGTTAGTCTGGAACCCTGCTGGTGCGTCGATGTGTCCGTGTCGCTCAGCTATACTCCACCAAAGCGCTTGAGGGCAGTGTGGTCTCTCTGATAGCCGGTCGCCTGTTTCCGGCCTCGCTACGATCCTTGTTTACTTTTCCATGCCAACCGTGCCTGCAGCCTGTTACAGTTGCTCCTCTTCGTTCATTCTTCTTTCTGATTTTTCTTCTTTCTTCATCATACTTTGTCTGATTTGTCTCTGGCAGTTTGTTGAAGTTGTGACCTCTTTTGGCCTTCCGTTGGTGAGAGTTGTGGACTGTTTTTCACGATGAAATCACCAACTTTAACTTTTACTCGCATTACTGTTGCCCGGCAGCAACCCCGCTTTGTTTTGTTTTTACTCATGCTCAGCAGGGCTGTCAAAATTGCTCCAAAATGACATTCGAATATTCGCTCTAAAAAAATCCCATAGGTTCGAACCATTCGAATATCTATATTTGCGCATTATGTCAATAACAGGTGGACAAACTAATACAAAAAGATAACTACTTGTATATGTATTTATAGTTCAGATTTAACATGGCTAAAACATACCTACACATTACAAAACAAGTAAATGACCTAATGGTCTATACTGTAACACTTTGAAGACCGGAGACCTCTCGCTCGCCCCCCTCCCCTCTCTGTGTGTAATGCGCTGAGTGAGTGCTGAACAAGACTTGTGCGAGCAATTAAAGGTCCCGACTCTTGTCCCTAATATAGGCAGGCTTCACTCAGTGATTGAAGCAAATATTATTAACATTAATTGAAGTTAAAGTTAAAAACGAAAAATTAGTCCACTTACATTCTTGGCGCTTGTATAAAAAAAGAGGAAAAACTGCATTTTATCCCAGTGTCACTGATTGTCAGGCTCTTTTAGTCCACTGTCAATGTAGGGTCTTAGGCCTGACAGGTTATTTGTCAAAAACACAAACAGTCCACATGTGAAGAGGACAGTCCACATGTGAAGAGGCCAGTGCCGATCAGACAGTCCACATGTGAAGAGGCCAGTGCCGATCAGACAGTCCACATGTGAAGAGGCCAGTGCCGATCAGACAGTCCACATGTGAAGAGGCCAGTGCCAATCAGACAGTCCACATGTGAAGAGTCCCGATCTCTTTTTATTCACTATGTTCCCAGCGGAGGAAAAGACGCGTTCAGAGCGCACTGAGGATCCGGGGACGGAAAGATTTCTCTCTGCCGTCTGCTTCACGCTGTGCATGTGTGACTCCTGTGACCCGTCTCTGACACGTCATGCAGTGCGCCCACTCTCAAAGCAGCCGCTGATGTGTTTTTTTCCACAATCGAATATTAATTTTCACAATCGAATCTCCGTTTTTTTTAATTTTCGAATATATATTCGAATTTAGAATATTCGTTGACAGTCCTAATGCTCAGCTGGTTGAGCTGAAGCTGGCCGGCTTGTCGGCCGAACCGCTGGATGTTCCTGCAGAACTCTGGAGATTTAGGACGCATAGAGGCAGAAGAGGCATAGAGCTACGAGGAGGAGAGCTGCTATAAGGAGACAGGGGTTTATGGAGAGGAGATAGAAGCCGTGTCTCTCCTCTCTCATCATGGGCAACGTGAGATCTCTGGATAGTAAGATGGACGAGCTAACAGGACTAGCCAGGAGTCAGACGGAGTTTCAGGAATGTAGCATGGTGTGCTTCAAGGAAACGTGGCTGCATCAGGATATTCCAGACCACAACGTCTCCATTGACGGCTTCCAGACTGTCCGGGCAGACCGGGGTAGCAGTGAGAGCGCTGTGGGCCTCCGACCATATTATCTGCACCTGTAGGGAGATCTCACATGTCATACTGGTAGCTCTTTACATCCCCCCTCTGCCAACCCAACTACAGCATCCAACATTCTCAACGCTGCCATAGCCAGACTCTAAACAGACCACCAGAGTGCCCTCTTCCTGATCTCCAGACAGGCCACCAGAGTGCCCTCTTCCTGATCTCCAGACAGACCACCAGAGTGCCCTCTTCCTGATCTCCAGACAGACCACCAGAGTGCCCTCCTCCTGATCTCCAGACAGACCACCAGAGTGTTCTCTTCCTGATCTCCAGACAGACCGCCAGAGTGCCCTCTTCCTGATCTCCAGACAGACTACCAGAGTGCCCTCTTCCTGTTCTCCAGACAGACCACCAGAGTGCCCTCTTCCTGATCTCCAGACAGACCACCAGAGTGCCCTCTTCCTGATCTCCAGACAGACCACCAGAGTGCCCTCTTCCTGATCTCCAGACAGACCACCAGAGTGCCCTCTTCCTGATCTCCAGACAGACCATCAGAGTGCCCTCTTCCTGATCTCCAGACAGACCACCAGAGTGCCCTCTTCCTGATCTCCAGACAGACCACCAGAGAGCCCTCTTCCTAATCTCTGGAGACTTCAACCATGTCTTTATTTTCTACATAGATTATCTTGTCTTCTGTACATACTTTTATTATCATTATTTTCATTGTATTGTATTTTTATCTTATTGACATCTTCCATTATTATTTGATATTCTTAATTATTGTGTATAGGAGCAACTGTGATGACTGAATTTCCCCCCAGGATGAATAAAGTATTTCTGATTCTGCTGATGTTAATGAACAGCTGATGCATGTTTCTGTTTAGCAAACACAAACATGATAACAGGGAAGAATAAAGAGTGCTGTAAATCCAAGAAATACAATGGTGTCGAGTGGACCAATCACAAGGCTTGCGCTCGGCGTCGATTTGATGCGTAGTTACATTTTGGAGGAGGTGTGGGTCGGCTATATGTTTAGGCCTCCAGCGTAGGCTAGGCCATGGATTCGACACAGAAGTATAAACCAGCCTTGAGGGTCTCATGGTTCAAACAAGGGATGTCAACAATGAATCCAGTATGGATTCATTGATTATTAAGAACTTACTCAAACACATTTTTTTGTTTGATTTTCTATCACATGGAACAAACATCATGTGGTCTCATATTTGGTTCAGTTATCAGGGAGGTGTTTGCAGTTTAAAGCAGGTTTCATGTGAATCAGCTGACTGAAGGTGTTGCTCACAGCGGAGACGCTCATCTGGGGGCTGCAGCTGAGTGACAGGTCTCCACGAGCGCTTTATTTCACCGCCACCGGAGAATACTCAAAATTGGCATCCCTAGTTCAAACCTCCAGTAGCTGGGTTCATAAAAGCAGAGTTTTTTTTTCCCCCCAAAGTTGGCGTAGCTGTGTGTCTAGTGCCATTCCTGTGCACTGGTCCATGTGGTGACCTTTGATCTGGATCACTGGAGTTCTGCACATTCTGATTGGTATACAACTGCACTGAACCAAAAATGCCATGATTGATAATAGTAGTAATACTATGAACATGTTTTTCCAGGTGAAAACCTTTAACAGTCGCATGCAATGCTTTGAACCTGAAGAATATGAAACTCTGATTGTTGGTATCAAACTTTGCAGAGGTTAATCCTGGAGGCTCAGAGAATACAAGCCTCTGAAACTCCTGTGAATATGACCTATTCAAGCCCACACACTTTACTAAATGATTTCCTGTTGTGCAGTTGCAATTTCAGTCTAATCGAAGGCTTGTGTTTTGTCTTCACATAAAATGTATGCACAGACTATGAAGCATCAAATCATGGTATTCATTTGCACAGTAAAACCATCTTGATAGTTTTTCCTCATGACAAAGTGTTGAATCTTTTCCTGCTTTCCTTTCACCTTTCAGGGTCCAGTGGTCTCAGTTTCAAAACTACTTCCTGTTTAAATTGGAGAAGGTGATGGATGACTTTAAAGCATCAGCACCCGAGCAAAGAGGCCCTGCAAACCCTAACGTGGAGTCCATTTCTTTTGAAGATATGAGGGAGAGAATCCTGAAGATTGTGAAGGGGTACAATGGGTAGGTGCCAAACTCAAGTAACAGTGATATCAGTGTCAGCTCCACTGCACAGTCCCAGTTTCAGTGATATCAGTGTCAGCTCCACTGCACAGTCCCAGTTTCAGAGATATCAGTGTCAGCTCCACTGCACAGTCCCAGTTTAAGTGATATCACTGTCAGCTCCACTGCACAGTCCCAGTTTCAGAGATATCAGTGTCAGCTCCACTGCACAGTCCCAGTTTCAGAGATATCAGTGTCTGCTCCACTGCACAGTCCCAGTTTCAGAGATATCAGTGTTTGCTCCACTGCACAGTCCCAGTTTCAGAGATATCAGTGTCTGCTCCACTGCACAGTCCCAGTTTCAGAGATATCAGTGTCAGCTCCACTGCACAGTCCCAGTTTCAGTGATGTCCTTTTATACAGGATGGATGGAAGGATTTTGTGAAGGAGCCACTTTGTGCACTTTCTGTACCAATGTTTACGAAGCACCTGATTGCTGTTCCATCTACTGTACGATTGTTGGCTGCTTTTAAAGGTGACATATCATGCAAAATGGACTTTTTAATGGTTCTCTACCTGAAATATGTGTACCTGGCATGTCTACAAACCCCCCGAGAATGAAAAGAATCCATTCTGCCCCTGTTCTGATTTCTCCACCTTTCTGTAAATGTGTGTGAAACCAGCCGTTTCAGACTTCAGTGTTTTTGTTACGTAACAACAATATCCGGTCTGTCACGGAGTCAGAGCTCGGAGCTTGTTCAGCCCATAGACTGTATAAAATAATACTGAATCCCCCCTCCGTTTTTCATTCCCTGCACAAATGTGTGCTAACAAGGAGCTTAGGAGGGAGGCATGCTAGTTGTAGGCTGTCTTAATAAACACAAAGGTCGGTTTTACTCCCCACGTCTGCAGATTTGAAGATCTAGTGGATGATTTTTATTTTTCATGGAAAAGTGCTAGCGCTAGTTAGCATAGCCACATAGCTACATGTCGTAGCCATAGACTG
The DNA here is from genome assembly GCF_009762535.1 of Notolabrus celidotus. Classification (NCBI taxonomy): domain Eukaryota; kingdom Metazoa; phylum Chordata; class Actinopteri; order Labriformes; family Labridae; genus Notolabrus; species Notolabrus celidotus. Next base: position 40,358,539 of record NC_048272.1, on the reverse strand, counting down.
TAAATAAAAAGGTTGTAGCTGTAGCTGTGTACCAAGACACACGTCTACATACTGACAAATGAAACAACAAGAAACACTAAATCTGTGACCAATCCTTCAGAAAAGGTCCTGCTGCCTTTCTGGTAGAGGTCGGTTTTACTCCCCACGTCTGCAGATTTGAATATCTAGTCGATGATTTTTATTCATCATGGATAAGTGCTAGCGCTAGTTAGCATAGCCACATAGCTACATGTTTGTAGCTGTGTACCAAGACACACGTCGACATACTGATAAATAAAACAAGAAACACTAAATCTGTGACCAATGGTTCAGAAAGGTCCTGCTACAGGCGCCTCTCCATCAGGATCAGATTCTGGATCAGATTTAGAGGGTTGAAGTAACGCGATCTGTGAGCAGCCGTGTATATTCAGCCAACATGTAAACATTAGATCAACGTGCTGGAGAGCCGAGGCCACACCCACTTCCTGAGGGGGCGTGGTCAGAGAGAAAACAGAGTGTTCTGAGGAGGACTGAAGAAGAGGGTTTTTCAGGCAGACCAAAATCTGATTTCAAAGTGCTTTTTTGAGCATAAACTTTAAAGACATGTTTTGGGGACCTCTTAGACCAATATATATTGATGAAAAAAGTGTGATATGTCACCTTTAATAATTGAATAATTTTAACATCCGTTTGAGAAAAATGTTGATCCAAACAGCTGATCGGTGTGTATCCATGCTTATGCAGTGGAAGAACAACTGTGTGTTAATGGCGTTGGTCTGTTTTTTTATCCTGTTATCAGAGCAAACGTCTCCCCTGCAGTCTTTGAATCCAAAATAAAGCAGAGAACTTGAACAGCAGCAGGCCCACAATTCATGTTCTCACACAAGTTTCAAATCATGCCTTCACCTCGGCATCACCTCCTCCCCTCTGATGCTAGTGCAACGTGCGTGTGCAGCCTTTACCCTGTCAGCAGAAACGTTTATCATTTCATGTTTTTATAATCTAACAAAGGTAAACAGGGCTCGGTGTAGAACTTACTTTTAAAGCCAGTTCTGATCACTGGAGACTGATGGTCTATGTAAAGAGTGAACACTTGAAGCACTTCATTTATGATCACATTACTAAAGCCTGCATGTTGATGTAATCAGGGATGTGATTCTCCAGGATCAATACTGAATCCATTTATTTTATACTAAACTACATATCAGACTATTTGTATGCAGTAGGGGTGCAACGGTACAAGTAACCCATGGTGCGGTCCGTACCTCAGTATTTGGGCCTTTTGGGTTTTGTGCGTGAAGAGAACTTTTTTTAACTTTTATTTATTTATTTATTTATTTATTTATTTTTAGAGTTTGTGTTTGAGCCAAATCCTTTTCAAAGTGTTTGGCGCTTAGTCATAGAGGTTGGGAATTACAACGTTGCTGTACTGTGTATGGCGGGGCACAACAGAACGTGGATCAAGCGTTTACATCAAGTGGAGAAATCCAACATCTTGGCACTAGTGGTGCAACGGATCATCGTTGATCCGTGATCCGTACGGATGCCTCTCCACGGTTCGGCACGGACGTGGTCTGCGGATCGGTTGATGAAAAAAAGGTTGCGCGCCAACTCACTGGTCAAGCGCAATGGTAGTCATGGCAAGTGAAGGAGCAGAGGAACATTATAACCCTCCTGCATCTTGTAAGTCACATGTGTGGGAGCATGTTGGTCTCCCTGTGAAATACAGTGACTGCTGAATGTGCTTGAGCCACATTATGAAATTCTGTCGCGCACCCACTAGACCAGAGGCCGTCAATACACGGCCCGCGGGCCGCATCCGGCCGTCTATTTGTGGCCCCCGAACTGTTATTCCTTCACTCTGTGTTTTGGTCGGGTCACCGCGTGTTTACCGGGATTTTTTTCTCCATGTCAGATACGCAGACAGGCTGTTACTGGGTCACTTAGAGTCCACTGCTGCCAGTGCAATTTTTAACTTTCACTTTCGTTTATGGAGCAGTTTGCATGTTGGCACTTTGCCAGCTGTAGGACCCTAGAATAATACAGTGTGTTCACAGTTTGCTGCTCAAAGAAAAGTGGACGGTGAAAATCAGCAAATGAAAGAAGAATGGAGTGAAACTTTAGAAGTTCCTCTGCTCCTTCACTTGCCATGCCATGAAATGCAGTGAATGAGGCAGGACTGGGCCCACAAAATACAAAATAAAATAGAGGGACAAAGTTATATTTGTCTGGTCTTCTTTCTTTTTTTTTTTTTTTTTTTTTTGATCCGAAAAATGATCCGATCCGTGACTCAAATCCGTGATACGATCCGAACCGTGAGTTTTTTGATCCATTGCACCCCTACTTGGCACAGTAGGTCTGATCAAAAGCACTCTGAATGGACAGCTGTTGTTTCACTGGTGTTACCTTTTCAAGTCACTCGACCGTCCTGTGTTCAGGGAGTGTAACGTCAGGATGCTTACACTGGAGGTGCTTGATCATATTGCTTGTGTTTCCTTTGAAGTGTGGGACAAGATTCAAGCAGCGTTTGCAGACAGTAACCTTTCTGTCAACAGTCTTCACTCCCTCCTCGTTATATTTAACGGAGAGACCGAAGTTAATCCACACCGGAGACTTGAATGAAGACGGTGCTTCTTCAATCTGTTGTCCCCAAGCGGCAACCTCCGGTCTAAAAATATGAGTCCAATGCGGAAGTGTTAAAAGCTGCAGTTCATCGAGGATCCGCTTGAGGCTGGCTCCGGAAGTACCGGAAGTCACATACACATGAATGGGAAAAAGCCGATCTTTGCAGCATTAATAAACATGTTTACAGCCTGGTACAAAAGATGAGTGTAGTCTGAATAGCTCATGTCTCGATGTCCTCTCACTGTGAGGGGGGTGAATTTTTTTCTAATTCGGTAATTTAGAAGATATTGAGATTACTAGTCTTCCAATGAGAGGCACAGCTGCCTGTGGGAACACTGCAGCTGTTGGCTAGGAGGCTCAAAGCCCGCCTCTTTACGTCACACTGGCTCGACAGAAACAGTATGGCTGCCGCAGCCGATTGGTCTCAAAACAGCTCTTCAGAAACAGATGGGTGACGTCACGGATCCTACGTCCATATTTTTTACAGTCTATGGTTGTCCCTCATCTCCTCTGATGGACATGCTTAGTTTCCCCCGCTTCTGTGTGTGACGTGATCCCTGCACTCTGAACCCAGCTCAAATTACAACAGTGTGAGAGGTCAGAGGGGGTGCGTGGGTGGAGGCACAACAGTGACTGGACATTATCTCGCAGGGAGGGCTTTTCACTTGCCTGGACAGGCACACACACACACACAAACACATTAACACACATACAGACACACATACAGTGGCCTGTAGAGCATTGGAGCAAAATGAATTGCAATACTGAAGTCCCGCGGTCCATAAGGGTGCGGACTGAACGGGACAATACTTTACGGCGTACCGTTACATCCCTAGTATTCAGTGTACAGCAAGAGAAATTCTGCAGTGATGAAATACTGCTTAAACAGAGGTTTAAAAATGTACGCTCATTATGAGACCCAGTATTGTATGCACTTTTGAAGTAGTTAAGAAAGAGATGAGTTTACATTACCATGTTTTGTAGGCACAATGTCACTGAAAATATCGTCTGTATGAACCTAAAGGGCTGCACATGTGCTTCCCCATGAGGTCCCAGTGTTTTGTAATATGCAGTGTATCTGCTTGTCAGTAGAGCAGTGGACCCTGTCTTCCTCAGTGTCATGTTTCAAACACAGGGTGCACTGCTAAGATAGTAAACACAAGGGTTTCCCATAAAATGTGTCTTACAAAAAACATTCACAGCTCCATGTTCAATTGAAAATGTGGTTGAAATGATTTGCTCAGCGTTAAGACCTCTTTTTATTCTCATGTTTCAAACTATTCCAACTCTTTGGGGACTGTTTGGGGTTGTACATGACTATTGTGGTGCACATACTTCAAGTTTATGAGACCATGCTCTGGTCAGCCTGCTGGTTTCCAGGCTCAGATTGCTAGTGTTTATAAAGCGACAGAACAAAAGTTTTAACTTAAGTTTTTTTCTCCCCCACTTTCAGAATTCCATTTACAATCCAGCGCTTGTGTGAGCTGCTCACAGAGCCCAAGAGGAACTACACAGGAACTGAGAAGTTCCTCCGAGGGGTGGAGAAGGTACGTCCCGGGCAGCATGACACCTTTCTGTTTCTGTTTTGAACAGCCTGTAGCGTCTTTTGCTTTCACTTATTTGACCATTCTCACTTCCCTCTAGAATGTAATGGTAGTAAGCTGTGTTCACCCAACCATAGAGTAAGTGTCTCGTGTACATTAAGTCAAAGCATCATATGAAGTCATTCTGTTTTCCTCTGGACTAAGGATTCTGTTTGTGGTCTGTTCAGGAAAAACGGATGCAGTGCTTTAAATCGAATGAATGGAGTGATGCTTCCTGGGATCACGTCTGCGTTCACAGAGAGGTTGTGTTGTGGACGGATTGAGTCTGTGATACTTGTGTTAATGAAAACAGCTTTTACTCTTCATGTAGATAAGAAGCCTCTTTTTAAACGTTGTTTTCTTTTCTATCAGGAAAGTGAACGGTCCTGGAACTCCCCGGCCACTGAATCGACCAAAGCTGTGTCTTCCCAACCCGATAGCAGCTAACGGCCTGCCAGACAGCACAGACAGGAAAGACCTCAACACAGAGCACGGAGATGAAAAGCACTTGAGGTAGGTCAGAAGCGTTCACACAGAGAAGATGAGTCTCAATGTTAAACTCCTGTTCTTTAAAGTGTGCGTCATGTTTTCCTCTTTGCTTTTCAGTGAGGCGATGGCAGCTGAAGGTTCTCCAGGGAGTTCACTCAAGAACAAACACCCAGTCACAGAGAGTGACATGGAGGTCGAGCAGCAGGAGGTTAAAAGACTAAAATTCAGCGATGATGAAGATGAGGACGAGGAGGAAGAGCTAGAGCAGGATGTGGACACGCGGAGGCCTTTACATGCTGACTTTAACACAAAAGAGGCAGAAGCCATGACCCAGGAAGATCCAGAAGAAGAAAAGAAGGTCAGGAACAGCAAAGAGAATGAAGCGTCCAGCAGTGCTGCTGAAGACCAAGGTAAAGACTTCATAGGGGGACAGGGCTGGGTCTGAATTTATCATGTCTTACAAAGGTGCTTTTCAACAGCAGGAACAAGGGACCTATGAGAAACTCTACCCTCAGAAACCAGGGTGTGGATTTAGTTTGGGGTGATTGATCTCCTGCTCATGGGGTAGGGTTTTCCAAAGGTCCAGGAACTTTTGTGGCCAGGGCCTGTAATGCTGAACGTTTCTGATTGTTAGGTACCCACAGTGTTTTTAATTTACCCACAGTCCACAATCGAATCCCAATCAGCTGTGATTCACTTGATATAATAACTAACATTAGTCTTCTTTGAGACCGATAGCAGCAATGCATCTCTGTCAGCTCCCTGTGTTACAGTTTACACAGTCACCATGTTAGCTTTCCACTTTCAACTGACTGTGTCCATGGCTGTCAAGTTTACAGCAGCTGCTAAAACATGGAGGGAGACCTCTGGAATGCATCCTTAATTTAGTTTTTATTAAATGTCAAAATGTTCTCATTGGTGTAGTATTGAAAGATAATATAGCTTTTAAAATCTGTCAAGTCCAGCATCTAAGGAGTTTTGAAGCTGCTTTGCCTCTCGCACTCGTCTCCTTCCAAGTGTTGATTCAGTGAATCCATGGACAATGGATTCAAGTTGAATTCAAGGAATCATGGACAGAATTGCAGAATTGGCCAATAAAAACGGAGTCTACTGTAAAACAGAATATTATGGAAATTGACATAATGTGACTGAAGTTCTGTCATCATGAGGAGAAGGAATGTTTGTCTGGGGAAATGTTGCCGGGGACGGCTCATTCGTGGCACCAGCCGTGCATCTCCTCACAAACACTCACCCGCCCCCTCCTGAAATAAACAACATGTTGAAGCGGCCACCAGAAACACCTGCTAAGTCTTCAAAAAACTACCAAACTCATCTCTTCCTCCAAAACACAGAGCTGAACAGTTCCCAAATGTCTCTGTGTGTGTCAGGTGACAGGCTTCTTTAAACATTCTGCCAACATACTGTTGACTGGAAACATGAAAATACATGTGATGACTACTTGTCATCTAAAAGCCATGTGAAAAACAGAGAAAAACACTGTGCTGCTAATGCTGATGCTAGCCAGGCCTGATGATTTCATGTTGTTTTGGTGCCTGACTTCCTGTCCCGCTCCTTCTGCTCTGCAGCCAGAACGCAACACAGCGGATCCAGTTACCCTGGTTCCTAGGGGGAGTTACTGTGGTCAAAAAGCACCTTCATGAAAGCTATTAAACTAAGTGAATCTCAGGTGTGTGTTATGCTGTTGTGGACGGCGGGTGAAAAAGAAACACTGAGGTTACTCGACCAATCAGAGACAGTCAGCATTAAAGGCCCCGCAGCAAGAGACTCATTCTTTTAAAACTAGGAAAGTATATATTTAACAAAAAGGACCAAGATCCAATTTAATGTGAGGTCATCATGTACGAGGTCATTTCAGACCTTTCTGTCCCATTCTTGGGAACAAAAGGAGATTTGCACCTATTAGATTTTGGGGGGTCAAAGGTCAAGGTCATTGTTCCCCCCTAACAGGCCACAGTGCAGTTTTTGGAGATGGATTGTGTTGTGTGAAGGTTGTCATAGCAGGTCATTACACAGCTTTATTCAATACTTGATTCTGATGTGTTGACGAGAGCATTCAAAGGTCTGCCGTGCACATCTATTATCATGAAGTTTGGATCATAGCCAGGGATGCATTTCATATCCCAGAATCTATTCTAACTCATCTCTTGATGTTTTTCCAACACAGAACCATCAAGCAGCACACCAGCTGAGGAGTGTGCCGGCTCAGGTCAGGATGCTGAACAGGCTGAGAGGGAAGTGCCAAGTGGCTCTGAGGAGGACGGCAGTGACATGGACCACTCGGATCAGCAGGCACCTGCAGGCGTCCTCTTGAGCCCAGACACTAGCAGGGACAGTGACAATAGCAGCAGTGACCCAGTCAGCAGTAGTAGCTGTAGCATGGAGGAGAGTGCAGAAGAAGAGTCCAGAGAAGATGATGGTCACAGTCCCTCCAGCAGTACCACTGAACCTCCTGAAGGTGCCATGGAAAGTCCCAGATTGAACTCTGCAACCAGTGAGGAGGAGCCCATAGAGCAGGACTAACATTGAGGCCCCTACCAGCCATGTGTGACAATAACTGAACCTCTCATCCAGCTTCACTCACTGCTCACTTTTCTCAGTTTTTGGACCGTCACCAGAACAGCGACCTGGCAGTGATGAGGGCATCCCAGTGTTTTTTTATTTCTGAAGGCAGGTTCAGCTGCCTTGAGTTTACTGGCTAGATAGTTAATTCTTTTTTTTTTTTTTAATGAATAAAGTTGTTCAGATACCAGTGTTGTCTTGTTCTTCTGTTCTAAATCCATTCAAAGTCATGTGACATGGTTGTTTTATATGTTTTGAACCCTAAAGCTAAGTGAACTAACTGCCAGGGTCAGAACTAAGCAATACCAGCCACTTCTGTATGAAACGTTCAGATAGGATTTGTCACATGTTCAGTTGTCTTCAGTCCAGCAATGTGCAGACAATAACACCCTAACTGCCAAAGTGTTCACAGTTGTTCATCAGGTTACCGAGTACACACAGATGGGATTTAACATTTGTATTTCCATTTATCCTCAAATGATGTTCTCCATATTTTTGCAATGATACACTACAAATCCCACTGAGCAGTTCTACCTTGTTCCTTTGTAGAGGTGTGTTCTGTACGTTGATATATTGGATGCATTAAAGCGTTATTTATATGATCATTTCAGTTCAGCTTATTTTTCAGTGTTTTTCTTTGTGGGCCAGTCGTACTTCCCAGAACCAGCTGTAAGGACATGAACCCCGTCCTCTTGATTCATATTGTGATGTCACCTGGTCGTCTCACTGACCTTTATCCAGCGCTCCTCTGCTTTGACTTCTACACCTTTTTCTGTAGCTGTACTTTTTGATATTAGAATTTTAAATTTCTGTAAAGTAGATTTTTTGTAGATTGTAATATACAGTATGTGTTCACTGCTTTGTGAAACCATGTTACTGTATCATTTATGTGTATTCTCTGAATACTTTAGCCTTTGAGTTGGGTATTGAGAAAGCAATAAATGTTCACATTTTGTGTGTGGTGGTCTTGTTTCCATTCTCACGCCCAGTCTCTTCACTTTCTGTGGTGGCTTTGATTCTTTGTATTGTGCATGAGTGCTGAACAAGAGGGATAAACAAACATCCAGTTAGAGTGAATGAGAGAAAGGTACCTGGAATGATGATGAGTATTAAAGAGTATAAGTGCTGTGAATGGTCAGAGGTATATGCATGAGTGAAGTGGAATAAAAAGTGTGAGAGCATCTGAAATATCCATCAATCAATCTTTATTTATATAACGCCAAATAACAACAAACTTTATCTCAAGACGCTTCTACAAACAGAGCAGGTCTAGACCACTCTATGTCAAATTATGAACAGAGACCCAACTTCAAGACAGGATAAGACTCAGTCTGACCTCGGGTTGCAAAGGGGTGGAACATTTCTGGTAAATTTCTATGGGAAGTCAAGCTTGGGAATTTTGGAAATATTCCAAATTGGAAACTTTCCATGGGAGTTAATGGGAATTGAGGGTAATTTAATGGAAAGGTATCATATCCAAGCATAAATATTTGTTTTGTTAAAAGCAGACATTCATCCAAAATAATGCAATTAGAACAGATTTATTTTTAAGTAGAACTTTATCAAGTGTTAAATATTCTATTGAACAATCAATTATTTCATTGAAGAACAAAAACATGAATGTTGAGTTAAATATTACTCATCCCCCGACCCAACCCATTCAAAAATGAACAACAATGCAATCCCAACAAAGTCCCATTCAAAATGTTAAATGAAAAGAGCCGCTCTCCCTCCAAAAAAAGTCCCATTCAACAAATCAAAAAGCATCTTCCCTCAAGCTTCTCAAGCCTAGCCTCTGCAGGATTCTAGAAATCATCTGTGCTTCATGTGATAGAAGAATGCACAGTGCATGTAGGGGGCGTGGTCTCAGTAGCCCTGCAGTGAGCAGTGTGCATGTGATTGAGGAATAGCATAGATATTTAACTGTACTTACATGAAATCTGGTTGTTTTAGTCAAGATTATTCTAAAATATATTTTCCACAACTATATTTAAGTTCTCTATTAAGAGCCAACCTTCAGTTTAGTCAATTCTTGCTTTATTCACGTTTATTCCCATAAATTCATCTTAATTCCCATGGAAAGTTTACAACTATGAAAACCCCCAGAATTTTGCAACCCTAGTCTTACCTCACCTTAATCCAGTTTTTAGCTAGTTACAGCGGCGAGGACAAACTTTCTTTAACAGGCAGAAACCTCGAGCAGAACCAGACTCATGTTAGACAGCCATCATGTCTTGACTGAGTTGGGTCTTGAAAGACAGATAGAGGGGAGTAAGAGAGAGAGGTGATAGTGATGAGACGAGTAGTAGCTGGAGTCCAGCACCTCCACAGCATGTAATGTAAAGAAGTAAACTTTGATATATTCTTTATTCATTAAACACAAGTATCTGCATTGTCTGTCACACTCCATCATCTCTTCTCGTACTGACTCTCTGACTGCTGATGACACTATAATGCACATTACATTATATTATATAATTATCTTTGTTAAATTATATTATGGTATATTACATTATTATTGTTTACTACAACTTACGGTCATATTATATACCCATATTTATTATATTGCTTAATCTGTCATTACCAAACCATAATCACACCATGTCAACCTGTCACTACGGAACCGTTTTTAATACTGTCTGTAATTACTTCTATTTATTCCATTGTAACATTTCTATTTATCTAAATTCCATTTGTAACATTATATACAGTTGAAACAAGAAGTTTACATACACTGTATAAAAAAACACAATCTTTTTTGTCTCACTGTCTGACATTAAATCAGACTTTCTTGTTTCATGTCAGTTAAGATCACCAAAATTATTTCTATTTGCTAAATTTCAGAATAATGAGTGAGAGTATTTATTAGAGGTTTTAGTATTACTTTCTTCAAAGTCAAAAGTTTACATACATTTCCTTAGTATTTGGTTGCATTGCCTTTAAACTGGATGACTTGGGTCAAACATTTTGGGTAACCTTCAACAAGCCTCTCACAATGGTTTGCTGCAATTTTGTCCCATTCCTCCCCAGAGGAAAATTTTACTGCTCAAGATTTTCTCTTCTAAGTCTCAGGAGACCAAATTGAGATTCTCACTTCAGCCTCATTCAAGTTTCAAATTGTTCTCATTAGTTTCTCCTAAAATTCACTAGGAGAAATAGTTGAGACCATGACATGAGTCTTATTTGAGACTTAAATGAGAGATCTCATTAATGGCTAATTTTCTTCTCTTTTTTTAAATATATTTTTGGCCTTTTTGAGAGGACAGCTGAAGAGAGACAGGAAATGTGGGGAGTAGTGAGCGGGGGAGGACATGCGCCCCACATACAGAGGCTATAGTCCTTGTCACAGGCGACCCCTGTGACGAGGACTATAGCCTCTGTATGTGGGGCGCTTAGACTGCTAGGCCACCAGCGCCCCAAAAGAATCCACCCTTTTAATTGTAATAATCTGGATAAATCTGGTCAGCCCTTTTTGCGGCCCATATGTTAAATAAATGGTATGAAATCTCTATCTTTTGCATTTTCTCTCAAATCCACTAAATCTTTGTGAAGTTGTTTTGTTCTCAAACGGACTTGTAAAGGAAGGACCAGACTGTGAAGTCAAAGAAGAGATCATTTGACATCTAAATAGCTGATCTTGAAGTGGTTCAAATGTTTTAATGAGAATTGTAAGTTTGTGGACAATTACATTGAAATCTTAATTTTGCAGGGCACTATAAATGTTCATGAAAAGATGAGCTCAGGCTCTTTCTTTGCTCCATCTGAGCTCAACTTGAGACACAAAAACTGAGTCTGACAAAAACAAATGGATGAGGTTAGATTGAGAGAGCTCCCTGATTTCTCCACCTGAGCTCAAAAGGAGTCACAACACTTGAGAAATACCTGAGAATCATTTCAGATTCTGACCAGATCTCCTTTTGAACTGAAAGGGAGACTAAGCTGAGACTTTTTACAACTTTTTTTCTGGAGGCAAGAATGAGAAACAGGAGACATAAGCTATAGTCTCATGTTGCTTTCAAACAGATCTCATTGTTGTCTAGGAGACAGAAATGAAACACTTTTGAGATCTCCTCTCTAAAATTATTCTCCTATGGGTCCTGACATAACTGGTGTAACTGAATCAGGTTTGTAGGCCGTCTTGCTCGCCCACGCCTTTTCAGATCTGCCCACAAATTATCTATGGGATTGAGATCAGGGCTTTGTGATGGCCACTCCAAAACATTGACTCTGTTGTCCTTAAGCCACTTAGTTACTAATGTGGCAGCATGCTTAGGGTCATTGTCCATTTGGAAGACCTATTTGCGCCCAAGCTTTAACTTCCTGGCTGATGTCTTGAGATGTTGCTTCAGTATTTCCCACATAATGTTCTTTCTTCATGATGCCATCTATTTTGTGAAGAGCACCAGTCAGTCCCTCCTGCAGCAAAACACCCCCACAACATGATACTGCCACCCCCATACTTCACAGTTGGGATGGTGTTCTCAGGCTTGCAAGCTTCCCCCTTTTTCCTCCAAATGTAACGATGGTCATTATGGCCAAACAGTTCAGTTTTCATTTCATCAGACCACAGGACATGTCTCCAAAAATGAAGGTCTTTGTCCCCGTGTGCATTTCAAACTGTAATCTGGCCTTTTTATGTGGCTTTATGAGTAATG